>NC_132887.1:6718967-6928967 GCF_030463535.1 Salminus brasiliensis
TCGGAGTGTGAAGAACTTTTAACTTGGTAAGGAAGGTTCTTTGGACCTTTACATTGTTCTTCACATGCAAACACTGTTTTTATGGAACCACAAGTGGTTCGTCTATGGCATAGCTCATTTGTACCGCCTTTACATTTGTAACACCTTTACCTTTTACAGGGTATAGTACTGAAACAGGGTTTTTTAGAACCCTGCTGTACAGAATCATAGCTCAAAATGTTCTGTATAGAACCGTCTTCAATCTGCACCAATCTCAAGACCCTATCAACCAGTCAGATACCCATTTAAGCATTCAGCTGGTTCTTTTGGCTCATTAGTTCTATATGGAGTTCTTGGCCAGATGTATATTCACCAGTCGGTCAGCACGGTCGGCGTTCTCAGTGCTGTGTATGTTGAATGTGTGCGCTCATGTGTAGGTTTGCACCCATGTGAGAGGTGAGAGCTTTGTCAGGGGTAACCTTGCTCCTTGGCAGAACTGAGCTGTCAGCAGTATTCTGCCTATGTGCCTCGGCGGCTGGCACTTTTGGCAGCTCGCACTGCTGACCATAAATACGTTCACGCTGCTGACCAGGCAAAATGAATAGGATCCCTGTCTTTCTTGGTTATCTGCTTCTGGATCTAGATAAGCCTCATTAGCCTGGAATTTGAGGTTGATCTTTTTTCCCCAGTATCTCACTGTTCAGAAGGAATGGGAGAACTTTTGAAGATAACGCTTCAGTAAAATGTAGTCTATAGCAGTTTCCTTTTGTTTTTAGTGTTCTGAAGCAATGTCATGGAGTTCATGAAGGCTGGCATTGAAACTCTTGTTACCCAGCATCTACCACCCTGTTACCCAGCATCTACCACCCTGTTACCCAGCAGGTTTTCCAAAATCCAGAATGTAAACTCCTCCTAGTGTAAATAAGTAACATTTGGCAGCTCAAGCAGTTTCCTGTGCATTGTTTATCTAACACCTGACCTTTTGGGGGGTTGAGGGTCCTTACGTTGTGTTTACATGAGGCTTTGTCACAGGCCTCCTTGGGGCCAACAAGTGTGAGTTTGTGTAACACCAGCTGTAAAAAGTGCTATACAAATAAATGTGGTTTGATTTGTGGTCCTTCATGTAAACCAAAACAGTCACATCACACTTACCTATCTAAGCAGAGCTTTGATCATCTGAGTTGCAGCAAGCACACACACTCATTTAGTGGATGTTTTAGGAAGGCTTTATCCATGTACCTGACGCATCTCCATTAGACACATTATGTGTAATAGCAAATTAAATTTGCAGCTTTGTCTCTATTTAGATTCTGTTATAGGTCATTACTAAAAACCTTCGAGTCGTGAAACTCTTGTAGAACCTCTTCATATGCTGGGAACAGCTTGGATTGTTAATATTGTGGTCGGAACACAATTAACACTTTATTTCAAGGGGCTCAAATTAGAAAGCCTGAATTAAATGTTTTTCTAAAGGCATTATTGTGCATTCAACTTTATTAAAAAAAAATGCTTTATTAATTGTCGTAATACACAATAAACCCTTTACCACCCTGTTATGCAACTGATTCAGTGCTGTTTAGACTATAATTAGTGGTTAGTAGAAGCTGTAGCACATTAAATGCCAATTGCACAACATGCAAGCTGGGCAGATGTTGGTGTCAACCCTTTTAACAACCAAACACTGATGAGCTAAACTCTTAAATGCAGCTCATACCATTATTATAATAGAGATCCTATTTTAATAACTACTGTATCATGACTTGAGATACTGACTTGCAATGTGATGTAAATTAACTCATTTAGTGCTTTTCAGTGTCTAATTAGTGAGAAATAGAATCTCACCTTAGTATAATGAACATGTCTTGACTTTTATTAGAGACTTACTCTTAAACTCTTAACTCTAAAGCCTCAATAAACTCACACAAGGCAATTAACCTGCACTATCTAGAACCCATATGAATCAAAGTGCTGACAGTTACACAATAGTAACGTGTAGATTTAGATCAATTCATTTTCAGTAGTTTGTGTAACGGGGTGGTTACAGTGTTTTTGTGCTTTATACACTGTTCAGCTAATTGTCCTATAAAAGACTTTTCAATTATTTAATAACGAATAAATCATGGTGATTAAATCATTCCGAAATGTCGGCTTGCTGCCGTAGGAAAGTGCTGATGTTCAATAATAAGATGCTGCACGATCCCCAGCATGCATGTTCTCGCTGACCCTTTGAAATGCCCTCGCTGCGTTTTGGTCACACAGGTTGCAGCTTCACCAGAGATGTACTAGATATGCAGAGCAGCTCTGGTTTCACAGGGACCCACTGTGCTGTCCCACTGTGATCCCATGCTTTGTGTGACGTGTGTTCAGCTGTTTTAGTGCACTATTGGTCTGAGCACCTTTGTTGCTTCCAGTAAAAGCTCCAGATCAGTCCTTCCATACTTGATGATGTGCTACAGAGAACAACAGGGCTCTGCCACCTGGCCTGGAATTAGCTGTGCAAGTTACCAGTTGAGACCATTGAAGCAGCACCAAAATAAAAAACTGTGAAACCGTGACTGAAGGTTAGGT
This sequence comes from Salminus brasiliensis, assembly GCF_030463535.1. Classification (NCBI taxonomy): domain Eukaryota; kingdom Metazoa; phylum Chordata; class Actinopteri; order Characiformes; family Bryconidae; genus Salminus; species Salminus brasiliensis. Next base: position 6,721,515 of record NC_132887.1, read on the forward strand.
AATCACTGAAATGGACTATTTTTATAGAAGCACATGATTTAGTCCAGACTTATTTTGGGCCAAGAACACACGTCATAACAAGAACAAAACAAGCTGCTCTAGTTCCTTAGTGATGTTCAGAGCCCAACCTTTGGGTGCCAAACCCAGTTCCACACGGATTACAACAATTCAGCTTCTGAAAAGTAGTGGTTTCATGGTGTTTGTGAAATGCAGAGTTCATGTTTGTCCACAAACGTGACTCTCTAAGGTGTCATTTTGTCTAACAGCAGCAGTAATTCAGCTCGACTGTGGAAATGCATGAAACATCTCCTTTACTGTATAAAACGAGGACAGCAGGAGGAAAACGAGTGCGAACACAATCAGCCGTGGTCTGTGAACGCTGCCATGATTTGGTCCAGCCTCTCCTCACTGTCTTGCTGTGACCCGCATTGTTGGGCACCGGTCAATTTCTCTGATGGATGAGGCCAGTGCTCTCTCTAATCCATCTCCCAGTGTCCAGACCAAAGCTTGAGAGTAAGCCACAGTTGATTTTATTAATCCTTGCACTCGCACCTCGAGAGGTGACAGATTGGTTGGTAAGAGAAATGGGACAGGTCAAGTCAACCTTATTTGATTAAGGGCCAGATAACATAGTTTAGACCACCCCCATGCGTGGGTTGGAATATGTTACAGATGGATCGTGGAGACGGTTCACAACCAATGTAAGAAATTTACATTCGGCATCAAAGGAAACGACTGTGGGGTAGAAATGCCTGCTGCTTTCTCAGGGTGGGGTCTTTTGATTGGCAGCATAAGCCTTTGTCTATCCACATCATTGGGGGTGGCCATTTTTGTGGCCGTTCGAGCTTCAGCTTAGTTAGAGGGTTTTCCACAATCATTGGAAGAGTAGGAGAATTTCGCTTGAACAGCAGCGTTCTGAACCCAAGCAGAAAAGCTCTGTGTGTTGTGGGTCAATTTAAAACCCCCACCCAAACGTCCATACGTCTTCTCTGACCATTTTGTGGAGGAGAAACCAACACCAGAACATCCTAACTTGGAGAAATGGCTCAGTTAAGAAGCTCAGATGAAATGGATTGTTACGGTGCTTGTGAGGCTCTCTGGCCTTGCTAGGTTGGCCCTTAGGCTAACGTCCTACCTGACAGCCTCATGAACACCTGACCTGTCCGCTTAGCCGGAGCTTCATAATGCACTTAATACCCTCCAGTAAAATTATATGAGCAGATGAATGGGTGTTCAGGTGGATGTTTTCAAGTTGGTGCCTACAACTTACCAACATGACGGTCCTTGTCTTCTTTAGATGTGGTACCCCACAGCACTCCAGTCTATTCGTGTTGTCTGAAAGCTAGTTAGCTCTGCTCTAAATATTGTTAAGTGGCCTGTTGGAAGGTTGGGTTAGCATGGCTAATAGTTCAGACTTTGAAAACTATACAAAACCATTTGCTACAAAATGATCAGACATTTTAGACAGAAGAAGCAAACTTGAAAAAGTGGGTGTGGAGGAACTGGGTGGAAATGGGTTCTGCTCAGTTCTCCACATGGAGGTGTAAAACTAATTTAAGAATATGGGATGAATAGTTTGTAGAATTGCATGATATTGGTGTATAATGTATAATTATATAATACTATAAACTCTGTTGGTATTGGCAGAACATTGCTGTGACAGATTCAATTGGATGGCTATTTATGATGAAGGTGTTTTTGTAGTCTGGGAGAGCAGAACAGGTAGCTACGGTCCTAAAATCAGCCTTTACTGCAGCTTTTACTGCTCTTGTAACCTTAAAGACATTAATACTCGCATATCCGTGTCTTGCAAATTCAGTCCCAGTCAGCAAGAGTGTGCACAGATTGTGGATTGTTGATAGGAATTATTTTACACGTTTTAATACATTGGCATTTCTTTTTGACCATTTTAGTCATTTCCAATGTCCTTCCAGTAGCTAGAACTCAAGATGTTGCCATTGCTGGGAGGGTGAAGGCTAGCATTTGCTTCCCCCAAGTCACATAAAGCGACCAACTGCATCTTTTCCAATCGCCACTAATACAACAGCTTAACATGCTTGGGGGGGGGGGACACTAACTGCTATCCAACCAGCCCAGAGAAAGGGAGGCCAGTCGCACCCTCTGTGACCCCTGGCCACAAGTGACTGTGGCATCAGCATTGATCAGTCCCAATGATGAGGCCAACACTTCCATCATGCCAGCCTTAGAGGATTACAAAGTGTATGAAGTAGCCTGTTGAGTTCTGAGCAAATGAGATGATGACTGGACTGTACCACAGTACATACACTATGTCCAAATGTTTGTAAACATCCCTTCTGATGAATTCATTCAGCTATTTTAAGCTGCACACATTGTCAGTCCTTGTCGAGAAGTGCTGCCAACAGGGGCGACCCCAGGGATTCAGGGCCCTGTGAGGAGATTACACTGGGCCCCACAACTCTACAAATTCTACCAAGGGCCCCCTGTCAGTCACAGACTATTAGAATAGTCCGAACCCCCATCATCCAACATCCTGTGTCCCAATACTTTTGTCCATATAGTGTATTTCTTAACGGCAGACATTTATCCCTTGTTGTCAAATCCATCAGGTGCTAAGCGTCTCCTACTTTAGATATAAACACTCCAGTAAAGGCTGAACATCAGGATTAAAATGTGCTGTACCAAAAATATAAATAATTAAAGCAATATTGATGGCGGCGTCAGCGTATTGGCAGATGTGCTGCTAATCAGGTTAAGCTCTGTGCTGCATCAGTGGTTTGATTGCAGGTGAACTAAAAGGATCGGCCACTTTCATGTTGTAAACTGAATTTGCAGAGAGTTTGTGGATATAGATTTCTTTTGTTCTTTGGAAGGAGTGAGCCTTGTCTCCTCTTCTCTTGAGCACCAGCACCAGCACAACACACACTTGGCCTGGCAGGCCAGGCTAAATAGAGACTGGCATTCTCTAGGGGCTTAGGAAACTGGCCTTCGTCTCAACATGACGTGAACTGATGTTTACGAGTTCCGTAGCCGGTTTGCGATTTAACGTCTTTGTCGGTGGAGACAGAGGCAATAGCTCAGTGCAGTACCGCTGACATCGAGGCCTTTTATAACGGGCTTTTACAAAGCTGAGTTCTGGCAAGGGAACGGAGTTGGTGATGCGTCTCTGTCAATCTCGAGTTCCTGCCTGACAGCTCTCATGGTCTTCTGAACCCTACGAAGTGACAAGACAACAGACTGAAAGATGGAGCTTTGAAACCAGGCAAGGTGGCATTTGGGAGTGCAAAAGGAGACAGCTCTGGATGACCTGGAAAACTCGAGAAAACGTGACTTGGGATGTTAGAATAATGTCTGCGTTGGCAGATAATTGCTTTAATAGTCGGCATCAAACAGACACTTTGATTTAATCCAGAATCCAAACTAATATTTTTGCAGTAATACCATAATCATGTGTCATCAAATATCACAGTTGCTGGGTTTAATAGAATTAAGTGGCAGTGACCATTATTAATACATAGACTAATACTGTAGGCTTTGGCTTGGCCCAGAATTACCATATAGGGGTAAACACTTGCTGGGCTAAAAGCAACCCAATTTGGGTCATTTTCACAACTCAGGACTGATTCACTGGGTTAAACTGACCCATCATAGTTGTCTTATATGATTAATCCAACAGGCTTTATGGTTACTTTGGTCCTATGCTGTGTTTTTGTTGCTCTAAATATTTCATTTCAACATTTATATATGTTCTGTTTCTTAATAAAACCAGGTATTTTACCCAGCAAAATGACCCAAAAGACACATTTTTACACTATACTAAACTAAATCATGTATTTATAAAAGAATTGTTTTGAGGACCAAATGTAATTTGGGCATTGGCTACCGACTTACCTAGCCAGCTGTGTCTCATTTATATATGAGCACTCTCAGAAGGTCCACAGTTGATTTTTAGAAGGGCCATTTGCTGGAGTTTGACGCTCCAGCTTGAGGAGCACAGAAAGGCCCGTGCCAAAAGCAGGCCATCAAGGTAAATGAACTGCCGTATAACCAAAATCAAATCACGCCTTTGTCTTAACGGTGTTTGGGACGTCGTTAAAATGCTAGAACACACTGGCGAGCTTAGCAAAAGCAAACAATCTGCAGACTAGATCACTGTAGTGGACTGGAATACTTCCAGTCATGGAAAAACAAACTGCCTACCATATTAAAAACATAATCCTTAGGCGTGCCACAAAGATGTGTGAGCCTCCAGAGCAGATTCATTTTATTATGTTGCAATTAGCTAAAAAGTGCATGAAGTAGCCTGTTGAGTTCTGGGACTGACCCTTCTGAGCAAATGAGATGATGATGATGATGATGATTGGACTGTACCACAGTATATACACTATGTCCAAATGTTTGTAAACATCCCTTCTGATTAATTCATTCAGCTATTTTAAGCTGCACACATTGCCAGTCCTTTTTGAGAAGTGCTGCCAACAGGGGCGACCCCAGGGATTCAGGGCCCTGTGAAGAGATTACACTGGGCCCCACAACTCTACCAATTCTGCCAAGGGCCCCCTGTCAGTCACAGACTATTAGAATAGTCCGAACCCCCATCATCCAACATCCTGTGTCCCAATACTTTTGTCCATATAGTGTATTTATTAACAGCAGACATTTATCCCTTGTTGTCAAATCAATCAGGTGCTAAGCGTCTCCTACTTTAGATATAAACACTCCAGTAAAGGCTAAACATCAGTGTCTGTCTGCTTCCTAAAAACAGTAAAACCTCCTAAATAACGTTCACTCTTATTCTTCACCAAGCGATGTGTTTTCTTATGTCAGATGTATGTTTTTTTTGTTTGTTTTTTTTATTGGCCTCTCCTTTGATCTGCCTTTTGGGAGGAAACTGGAGACTGTAGGAGCTGAGGTCAGCCATAGCTTCATAAATCCACACGGCCATAAATCTCACTGTTACACTGTAGGCTCTGGCAGGTGGGAGAGTTAAGCAGGGAAATGTGGTGGAGGGGGGTGGGGGTCTATGTGATGGCGACCTTTGACACTGTGTCCTCTTGCGGCTAAATTCCAGCCGTCCGCTCCCGTCTGCCTCTAGAATTAATTGAGTGATGCTTACAGTGAAGTGAACAGCAGAGGTACACAGACACAGACCCCCACAGACCCCCGCACTGACGAAGACCGACACCTAAAAGAACCTGGTGACTTTCATCAGTCAGACACCTCCAAGTTGATTCGGGCTTTGTGTGGCGTGTTGTGAATGTGTGAGGAATAACAAGGAGGCTCTGCTTTAGTCTGGGGTCAGCCGTGGTCAACCGGGGCTTTTTGCTGGCAATGTAGCCGTTTTCTGATGATCCACTCAATATGGTGATGTGCAAACGGTCCATTAAAATACGATGCGTCAGGCTGGACAGGTACGCATGTATGCTTCCTCAAGGCTACACATGAAAAGGATGCAGAGGTCTGAAGCTGTTAGGCATAATTGGGGACTACAGAACGATGTGGTGTTTGTGGCACGTATGCAGAATCCTGCCCGGAGGGAGTATTGGAGGGAAAATCTCAGATGTGTACTGCCAGTTAGAGCGAGAGGGCAGGTATCAGCACATATTCAGCAGTGCAGGAAAGTGTGTCTACACCAGCGAGTGTTCATGTGTAGTTTAAAAGGGGTGGAGAAGATGGAAGAGAACTGAGAGGTTATTGGTAGAGATGGACCAATACTGAAATCTTTAAAAAAAAAAATTAGGACACCCCATTAAAACCTTTTGTCTTTGAGCATATTTAAAGATCTGGACAGTTTGATCTTCATTTGAACAATATTCAGAGACAGAAATATTATATCTAAACACCTACAACTGAAGAAATGTCTTGAACATCATTTATAAAATACAATTTACATTCTTAGACCCCCCCCCCCCCACACACACACACACATTTATTACTACTTAAAATCTGTAAAATCAGAACCAGCTGCAGAACATCAGCTGCAGAAGATGATTAGAACATGGTTAGAGAGGATTATTCTGGAGGAGTCTGTCTCATTTAAACCTCAGACGTTCAGTCTGGTCTGCTCTTGATGGTTGAAGTGAGTGGAAGATCACTAACATGGCCAACGATCCAACGAACTCTTCCAACGAGGCCTTCAGAAAGAAGTTAGTAGATGCAGAGGAGTCTGGGAACGGTTTTAAAAAGATCTCACATGACCGATACGTAAACGCCTCTAAATATGTAGACGTTAGGACTAGTTTACCTGGCTCAGCATTGCTGAGAAATGTAGAATGTGTTTTTTGCAGGTTACAGATACAGTAGAATGAATGAATATAATGGAGGTATTAAGTGCTGTGGTCCAGGGTCACCTGACCGTTCTGCTCTTCTAGAGGTCAGTATGTCATTTGAAATATCGGTCAAATCTGAAAATCAGCTCAGTTGTAATTTCTTTAAGCAATAATCCGCCTATGCCAACAGTATCTGTGTATTATTGTGCATTCAAGAACATTCAAGTCTTGAGAAATCCCCAACATTAGACCCATTTCTGCATAAGCGCTGCCCAGTGAAGTTGCTTTTGCACAGTTCTGATCCCCAAAAGGTCAGTTAGCATTGGTTTTAATTATCGAGGAATGATGATCCATCCGGAGACGCTGCTGATGCTGTTAATTGGCTGTTAATCGTATCTACTGGATATAATAGATGCTGTTTCTGGGCTTTGCAGAGTGCCTAATTAGGTCCTGAGAGTACGGCTCTGTGTGTCCTGGACAACCTCCTGTCTTTAGTGAATATGCATGACCTCACGCTCCCCCGGACAGCACCTAATCCTGACAAAGCCATTCACATTTCAAAGGCACCAACCCCATCCTCACTGCTCACAATGCTACTAAATCAAGGCCCATTGAAGCGCTGATCCTCTTTAGCCATTGTGCTCAGTGGAGGCCTTCATTGTAAAGCCAGCCACAAAGCTCCACGTGAAATCACTTAATACCTGAGCAGTCTAATTAGGATCACTTGATGGATGGTCATACGGCTGAAGTTGTTGGTTAAACAGTAATTCAAGAAATGCTTGGTTTCCACCACTGATCTTTCTTTTAGCTGCAACTTCTTTGCTGCACCGTCTGACTTCAGTGCGCATGTGGTGTGTTCACTGTGAGGGCACCCTCAGTTAAGTCTAGCAGCGCAACATGAGCCTGTCATTTATAACAATCCTATTTTAAGACTGGAGCCTAATGGAAAAGTAACGGCAGTTAAAATGAAGGCTTCAGAATAAAGGCTAATTCGCTTGGAGGTACTAGTAGGTTCTAGAGTAACCAGCTAGAGCGCCAGAAAATCACCAAACTGTGCTGGACTTCAGCTCTCTAGGTCTCTAGGGGAGTGGACACCCCTGATGTACATCCCTTTATGTCAGCTTAAGGGTCTTCCATGCTTCTTCATTCTCTGTAAAGCAGTTGTTCTTTAAAGAACCATCCCATGTAAGGTTATTTGGGGAACCAAAGGTGGTTGTTCTGCTGAGTCAGTTTTAAGGATTGTTTTTGGCACATTTAACGGGTTTAACGTTTTGAGCGTGCTTTATGTCACATGTAGATGCTCAGCTTTATACTTGGAGTGGGACACTATGCTTGGGTCACACTACTTGATGAGCCATCAAATTTGACCCCTGGTGGTTTGTGGGAGAATTGCACTGATTGCAGGGTGGTCTTAAACTGTTATCTTCCCAGATTAACCCGGGGGGGTTCATTTTATCAACCTCCACTTTTGCTGTTTTTTCACTCTTTGAAATAATATACGCAGATTAGTCATAACCGTAGCAGCACCACCACTAATGCAGAGTTGGTCCCCCTTATGCCACCACAACAGATCTGACACTCACGGCATGAACACAAGATCCCCTGGAGTATCTGGTTCCAAGGCATGAGCGGCAGATCCTTTTAAGTTCTGCAAGTAGTGATCTGGAGCCTCCATGAGCACTAGTAAGCCTTGAGCGCCCATGACCCTGTCACCGGTTCACCGGTTGTCCATCCTTGGAGCACTTTTAGTAGGTACTGACCACTGCATACCAAAAAACCCCACAAGACCTGCCTGATGTTTTGGTGATGCTCTGGCTTCTTGCTATCACAGTTTGGCTCTTGTCAAAATGGCTCAGGTTCTTATTCTTGCCCATTTTTCTTGTTTCCAAGACCTCAACTTCAAGAGCTGACTTCACTTGCTGCCAAATATGTCTAGCCCTTGACGGAGGCCACTGTAGATAAAAATAATCAGTGTGTTTCACTTCACCTGTCCACTAGAGCTGTGGCTGAAAACTAGCAAGTGTATATTATGATCAAAGGACCAATAGAAATTGAGTTACTGTTTTTGCGTGGTCATGATATTTATCATATCATGTATGATGATATACATACATGCACACTCTCTCTCTCTCTCTATCTCTCTCTCTCTCTCTCTCTCTCTCTATCTATGTATCTATCTATCTATCTATCTATCTATCTATAAGGTGTGTGTAATATTCTCTGCTGCTGATCTACAGTCTGTAGATTGTATGAGATCTCAGGTTGTATGTAGATTGTATGAGATCTCAGGTTGTATGTAGATTGTATGAGATCTCAGGTTGTATGTAGATTGTATGAGATCTCAGGTTCTGAGAGATTAGGCTGTTAGTTGGGCTGTCATTTTGTAAAGGGTCTCTCTAGAGCTGGGATATGATTATATTTTATCGTATTGTGAAATTTTGTTATGGTGATAATATGCTTCTAGGCATATGGAGGATACTGTTCAGCTGCAGGTTTCATTACTAACAGTGTAATTGGACTGGTTTAATCAGATAAAGAGCAGCAGATGTTGAGTAAAAATCACTGTATTCAGTCTGGGAGAGGATCTGAATAGTAGTTAATAAGAATCTGTCACTACTGATGTTTTTATTATGATTACATGTATTGTGATTAATATCGTGTATCGCAAAAAAGTGTTTTAAAATATTGTGATATAGTATTTTTACCATATCGCCCAGCACTAGGTCTCTCACATTAGTTAGGATTGTTAAAAAAAGTCTCAGCCTTTTGAATGAAATGTACAGTATGCTAATAGGGTTGGGGTGTTTTGGCCTCCTATCACCTTCACTCATTTAATGTCTGGATCATTCGTCTTTCCTTTTACCTCATCCTCCAACAATGATAGACTTTGTGTACACTTTCCTTTTGTGATAGTCTGTGTCTGAAAAGAAAAATAAACTGCAGGATGTCCTGGCATGCTCCGGTCCTGTTTTCTGGGCCCGTGCCTCGCTGCGGTTTTTCTCAATGTGTCTGTTTGAATGAAGTTTCTTTCTCAACCTCAGCTATGCACTGGGCTTTTATGGAGTCGGTTGGGCACGGAGGCTTGTTGGGTAAACACGGCATTCGGTCTGCATTCCCCCTCGAGGTTAAGTTCAAAAAATGCGTGTGGGCTTGACATGCGGCCTTTTTCCTCTGCGCTAATCGAATTTTGAAACCCGTACACCCTCTTCACTACAGCTTTGCTGACTAACCCCGTTGTCCCTCCCAGCCCTCTTTTCCCCCCACCTCTCTGTCTCTCTCAGTGTCCCTCTTCGGCTAGGCTGATTGGGCTGGCCCCAGACTGCTGGGCCAAGTGGGGGTGATGGAGGTATGCAGACTCTCGGTAGCCACTCCAGGCTGCCCAGTGTGGAGCTCTGTCCACAGTTCAGCCCAAAGAGGAGGGAGGACGTCTTCGGTTTAGGGCAGTTGTCGCAACGAAATAACCAAAGCACAGTGAACGTTGACTCCAGCCAGTGACCGGGAGGCACTCAGATTTTCCTCTCTCAGTGTTGTCCTGCACAGGATTAAGAGTCACTCAGTCTTAGAGCCAGCCAGGGAGGGAGTTTCCACGTGTGTGTGTGTGTGTGTGTGTGTGTGTGTGTGAGTCAACGTGTCTAAGTTTGTCGCTCTAAGAGTACAAGCCCTTGTGTGAGAATCGACTTTGAGATCAGGGAGCGCTGGATTTCGGTTGCTTGCTCTTCAAAGCCGGCTAGATTAAAGCTTTTGCACCGAGGTAAGGAGACGTTTTTTCCCTTTTCCTTTCTTCAAGCTCGTCTTTGTTTCCTACATTAGCGGGATTTAGAGGCGGATGCTAAAAACAGAACTGCGTGCGGCTTGCAGGTGTGTCCTTCATGGTGGTCTGTCTTTGGCTGTTTGTAATGGATTGACTTTGTCGTGTTTGTGATGTCTGGATTCTTTTATGGAGCGTTAATGTAATTCCAGTGTTATGAGAGCTATGAGAGTTTCCTCTCCAGGCATGGGCCAGTTTGCTAGCAGTCTGAAAGTTCTGCCCATGCTGTTCAAACATGATTGTCATGATGGTGGATGCTGTGGATGATGGGCAATATGATATTTTATCGCGATTGTGATCAAATCCCTTGCAGTACACTTTTCCCCAAGTGACCTCGGGGACCTTGCCGGTTGGTATTTTACTGTTTAAAAAAAACAAAACACAAAAAAACAAAAACAGCACGGCTTAATTAATGCTCACTGTGTGCACACTGAGGTGTTTTAATGCTTGGGTCACACTAATTAATGATCTCTGACTATTCTGAGACCGATTTGCCTATCCTGTCCTGACAATCGCAGAAGGTGCCCCAATATAGGGCTACACGATATACTGTTTTAGCATCTTTAGCAATCTGTGAATTCCATTAGTCTCCTCGCAGGACTTGAGAAGTCATGTAGGGTAAATGACCGTTTGATAAAAAGAGGCAGAATATCACTGCCCAGTATCTTTTATAGTACTTCAATTATGGATACAGTGTGTTATTAACATCATGACATGTTGGATCATTCTAAAGGAATATGGGGAAAACACCCCCCCCCCTCCCCGCCCCACACACACACACACTTTTTATTTTTTTATTTTTATTGTAATATTTCAGTATTTATCACAAAACAAAATGTTGCAATATCACTTCTTTCTAATATTGAGCAGCCCTGGCCCGATATGCTTTTTTGAGGACATTGTGGGGATCGGCAGGTTGCAAGTTTCACTGTAAGACCGCATAATTACTCTGTGTAAAATGTGGGGCTGGGCAGGATCACAATATTAAGCGTTGACATAGTCATAATATGCTTTTCTGAGTATATCCTGGATAAATATCAGCATCAGAACCTCTAGAACATGAACCAACCACTAAGCTTCATTACAAAGAGAGCAGAATTAGTCCTGGTTAATTGTTAATTGTTTATCGTGCATCATTATAGTATCTGCCATATCGCCCACCCCTACTGTGAAGTAGCTGTGTTTGGGCAGTCACTTATTCGAGGTTGAAGGAAAGCGCTGAAGATGTTCTGCTGGCAGTTATCGAACTGAGCGTTGATGCTGCAATCACTTTGAAATATTCTGACACTCTGTGAGCTGCTATCAGACTGGCTGTCACGGCCATTTAGAGCTTCTGCCAGAGCAATAAATCTCCCATGAGACGAGAGAAAGGACATGCAAAGACAGATTGCTGCTGTTTTTAGCAGGCAAGTGAAACGCAGTGCAGTTATATTGTACTGTAGAGATGGTAAACTGATCAGAATTCATTCCTGGTGTTTCTCCTTTGGGGAAAGTGGTGATCTGTGGGTGGATGTGTGTGTGTCTGTGTTCCTTGCTCTAATAGCTTCCTGCCTCTTTCTCATACAGCCATTTCTCTTCCTGTGGCTACTCTATTATGTCCCTTTTCAGCGAGACTGACCTTTGTCTTCTCTTTATCCATTTAAAAGCAGTTCCCTGCTGCTGCTGCCGCTGCCGTCAGGTGATAAGGCTCCGTTGCTTGCACTCTAATATGACTTTGGAGGAAGTGTTTCTGAGAACTGGGCGGCTAATAATAACAGTGTCCTGTGATGTAAGAGGGAAACCCTTGACAACCTTTGTTTGTGTGACGCTGTAATGATTCGGTTGCAACAGTTTCAGCGTTTGATAATTCGTCCTCTCGTTGGAAATCTCTGAATCTGTTTATTCAGCCTTGTGACATATTTTTTATTTATATTAATATAAATGAATATTATTCATAGACCTAGATCATGGACTAATGGACTTTGGCTACAGAAGCGTAGCAAGAGTTTTCAGTTTTTGGGCGACTGCTTAATTTCCAATTTCCTCAATTGGTTCCATCAAGTGTACCCTGAAGAAGGTCGAGAGGGTTTTCCTCACAAGGGCAAATTTGCATCAGCCTGCTAGCGCCAGCGCCGCCGCAGTGTGATAAACCGGGTTAACCTCTCTATAGATGGATATATGGGGCACCGGTACTTTCTGTCTCAAGGACAAATAGGTGCTGGTTTTAAGGAACACTCATTTGTGTAATCGCAACACAGCCTGTGACCAAATCTCTGAAGTCATTGCTCAAATTGACTTGGTCACTTTTTTTTTTTTTTTTTTTTTTTTTTTTTTTTGTCTCTCTCCCTCCCCTCCCTCATCTCTATGACAACAAAATAAAAATATATGGAATAAAAAATCCTATATATCTATTTTTGCAGAGAGATTGTCTAAAAGGTTCCAGTGCGCGTGGCATCAGAGGTCGGAGGAGAGTATTTTAGACCTTAGCTTATGAGTAAGATCTTCCTTTCCACAGAGGCAGATGCCATGCGAGAGCAACTTGTGCCTCCGCCCAATAGTGGAGTTCCTTAGGGGTGTACCCTAGGGCTGCCAGTGAAGTTTTCAAGGGAGCTCTTTTTGCCGGTGGACCACAATAGCGTTCAGCCAGCGGCAGAAGGCCGCTGTGTCTGGAGTCTGAAAGACCCTGTCTGTTTGTGCCTCCGAATCCTTTCGCACTCGTAGATGTCCCGGTTCTGAAAGGCCGCTCTGTGTCTGGAGTTCCTCTGTGTGTTTGTGCTAGTATTGTGAAAGGACTGCCTTAATGTTTGCTGCTTCAGGCAGACTGCAGCCATGCCTCTGCACCGTGGACTCTTGCATGCTGTGCTCCGCATGTGAATGCACCCACCACCACCCCCACCCCCCCCACGACCGGTTCAGTGCACGAGCGACGGATCGATGCTGATTGGAATCGGGGAGTCAGGAGGTCAGCTGGGGGAAGACTTTGGGGAGAGGCAGTGTGAGGAGCAGATGTTCTCCTAATCCTGCCCTTGAAGTTAAGACACTAGTTTTCCCACAGAGTGGCGAGCGGGTGAGGCCAAGCGAGGCGCTGGGAGCGTGATGAAGCAATTTGACTTTAAACTGACATGCAGATGTGCTTCCTCGTGTTTGTGCAGTCTGAACATTCAAAGTGTTTGTGAGTTTGCGGCCTGGAGTCTACTGACGTTCTGCTTTTTTAGGAAAGGTGCTTTGATGCACGCCTGTAGGGCTCTCACATGGGCACTTTTGTTTATTTCTTTATTTTTGCTTGCTTTTTTTTATATTTTTGTGACTGTAGCTTTCTTATTTCTTATTTTTCGCCTTTTTCTGGAGGCCAGTAGAGATCAGAGACTATTAGAAGGGGTGTGTGTGTATGATATGATATGCATGACATTCAAAAACCTTCTTATTAAAGATTGGAGTGTTCTCGTTTCAGGAGAAGCTTAGTGTTACACTGACAAGATAATTCCTCGTTTAAGAAATATGCAAATAAATAGACCAGGCGGAGCATTTTGTTCTAACTACTTAACCCGACTTAACTGCACCTGACTTGCCTGAAGGTAATTGCAGCTACTTGTTGTCCACGACATGCATTTACATTTCGTGGTAGGTGTATGAGAGGGTCATGTTCATGAGCGCTTTCTGGCCACTGCTTTATTTGGCACCCTGCACCGGACTCTCTTGGCAGTGCAGGCCGAAAGAGGGGGGCGAGGTTGTGTGGAATTTGTGCGTTTAAAAATAAACACCGGATAAAATAAAGGCTACTTTCAGAAACTTTCCCAACCGTTTGGCAAGATGTGATTTTTAAGGTCTGATGCATGGGCAAATATGTGAGCAACGCTGAAGTCGTCGAATAGGAAATTGATCTTTTTCTTCTGAGGGAAAACTGCCTTCTTCTGTGTGACTAACACTACACCATAGAGCTTCAGTGATGTAGTCCAGACCTCTTCTGCCTTTAGAAGGGCTTGAAGATACATTAAACTTGACATGACCTTAGACTAGAGCTGGGCAATATGCTGATATTTTATTGTATCGCGATAAATTGGGATTGGGATAGACCGTATGCTTGTCTAAGCATATGGATACGAGGATACCCTTTAGTGCTTAATAAACACTGATCAGCTGCCGGTTTCATCACAAACAGTGTAATTAGTCTGGTTTCTAATAAAAATCATTATATTCAGTATGGGAGAGATCTAAATAGGAGTTTTTCAGAAGCTGTCACTGCTGTTTTTAGTCTGTAGTTACATGTATTGTGATAAATATTGTGTATTGCGAAATAAGTTGTTAAAAATCGTGATATAGTATTTTTACCATATCGCCCAGCCCTACTACAGACCAAACATGTGATGGCTGTTCTTCTTCTTTCCTCGTCTCTTGTGTCGGGTTGTTTCCCCACCTGGCACAGTGTTCGCTGACTGTCGGAGGCCTAAAATGATCTAATAGAGATCTGACTTCAGCTGTGCTTGGAACACCTCCTGCAAATCTGTGAATGAAATGTAATTGGGCTACTTGTACACTGCTAACACATAGTTACGTTCTTCTGCACCACACAGATGCGCTTGCCAGAGCTCGATTGCCAGCTGACCTAGCTGAGGAGATGATGAGCATTCGGACTGCACGGCTGTAATAGGTTAACACCACCGGTAAGGCCTGCTGTTGATCCTCAAGATTTTGGAAGTCATTTCCATCACGTTGGTCCTGTGTTAATGTTACTGATGAGGCCGTCTCTTCAGGCTATACTCTCATACTGTCATGTTTAATTTATCCCTACACAAAACAGCACGACTTATGAAATCATTTGTCATAGCCTGTAATTTGCCTGTGAAATTAATCAGACCTACTATGGCTGTGACGAATCTCAGATCTGAGCAAAGGAGCAGAGCTAGGAATTTCTAATGTGAAACTACTGATGTCTTCCTTGAATATTACTGATGGGCTTTTTCTTGTGCGTCCCACACATCAGGAATGGGGAACTCGGAGAGCCAGTACAGCGTTCAGGGGTCCAAGAGTAACGGCTTCGTCCTCCCTGGCAGACAGAAGCCCTATTCATTGAAGTTTCGCTCCACCAAGGAGGGAGTTTTATCAACTCACGGATGGTGGAGGGTGGGATCAGGGGTTTCTGGTTTCAAATCCAGAGCTATGGCTCGTGGATGTTTGTCCCAGTCCAAGGGCCATCCTTCCTATATGTCTCATCGTTATGACTATGTCACTAAAGGTAGAGAGGTGAAGAGAACTGGTCAGTGCAATGGCTCTTCTGAAGGCTTGCAATCCAGAACACACTTGGTGCTTCCGTCGGAAAACGGCTGCCACGAGGGACCCAGGGAAAACGGAAACGGCAGGTACGATAAAGGAGATCGCAGCTGCCATGACTTGAATGTGCTCAAGACCCCCGAGCGCAAATCCAGGTTGGAGGAACTGGAGGAGCAGAGCAGCCCCAGGGTCGTCATCAAGAGCGATGGCAGCGTACGAGTGGAGTTCAACATCGCCAACAACTCCCTGCTTCCAGACAAGTATACCGGACCTGTTCAGCTACTGAAGTTCTCTCCCACAATGAACTCTGACTCCTTGCCTACTCCATCTGCTGCGCCTCACGGGTCGGATCTTGAAGCCGCACCAGTGGCTGCGAGCTCCGTCGCAAGAACGAGCAAGGGCAGCTCTCTGAGTTCGGAAGGCTCCTGGTACGACTCGCCTTGGGGCACTGGCGGGGAGTTGAACGAAGACGGTGCTTCTCCCAACAGGGTTTCGCAAACTCTTTCACCAGTTTGCATGGACTTCTATGATCAGCAGCTACCTGGCATTACAATATCCGACCTGTACCGGGATCCTAGCATTGCTGCCACCTTCCCCACTGCCAAGGATCTGCAGTTTTCAAACGACACACCTTTCAAGCACAGATCCTCCTTTGGGGCTGTGACGAAAGAACCTGCTGAAGAGGCTGGTGCCGGGGCCGTGCAGTACTCCTCCTTCACGTTACCTTGCCGCAAGTCCAACCCGATCGCAGACGCCTCTGGAAAGAAGGAGTCCATCCGGAACCAAATGAGGCGGCTCAGTGACTGGACTGGTAGCTTGACCAGAAAGAAGAGGAAATCGAAGGTAAGTGTTTTCTTAGACCGTGTCGCTCGGCATAACGGGCATGCTCACTAAGACGAGAACAGCACAGTCAAATCGCTTGTGCTGGAAGGTGCAAAGTCAGATTTGGTTACATGCAAATTTAAAATGGGGTACAAGTCAAATTCAAGGGTGTTCCCTCTTGCATGGGGGCTTCTCTCAAAAAAAAACAGCTCTTGGCTGAATATAGTGAAGCTTCTTTCAGAGCCGTGAGCGAGTCAGGTTATTTGTTTACAAAAGTCTGGTCAGTAGGAGGTGATTATCGAGGTTTAGTGCACAGAGACCGCCTCCGACTCGGTGTCTGCAGTAGCTGGGAATGCTGGTTTCCTTCTTCTTATGTTAGCTACCTTCAGCTGCCGTTCACCTGTAGTTAGAACAGACCCTAAGAGGAAGTGAAGGACAGAAGGGTCGGTGCCCAGGCGGTCACTGCCTGGGCAAGGTGCCACTGTACTCGCTATTGTTTTGTAGGGAGTAGAAACACCATCCCATGTTGTGAACAATATTGCTTGCCTCACTGTGCCAGCTGTCTGAGAGTGAGAAGCCACAGGGCATTATCAAATGAAAATCGCGACACACCGGTGAGGACGTCTTTGCCGTGGATGTAGAGATGTTCTTTCCAAGCATGAAAAGTCGGAGGGTTCTTTGCAGAGACCATGGCAGATTTTGGGTGGGTACTACATGACTGCATGCAGGACCCCTGCTGTTCTTAATAATGGCTTTTTATTTAGGAGATGGGAGATGTTTGGAACTGTTAATTAAGTACATCAGGGCAAGCAGATCATGTAAAAGCAGATAGCAGATGGTGTTTTCTAAAGAACTTCAGGATTTGGTATAGGTTTTAAACCAGTTCTACCCAGATTTGCTCCTCAGAAACGTTATTGATGATGATATCCTGAGCCAACTTGCAGTGTTCCTTCTACTTAACCTGTGTAAGAGATTTTCTGATGTGGGTCACTTGGCTCCAGAATGCGTTTCACAAGGAGCCAGTGCACTCTTTCTGTAAGCGGACACCAGGGTTGCATAGTGGCAGATCAGGATACAGCCGTGTCCCGGGCGACAGTCAGTGTGAGTGACTCAGAGTCTGTGCTCGTGTTTGTGAACGGTTTGGTTTGTTAGTATCTGCAGTTAAAACTGTAGGGATGTAGGGACCTTGCTTTAGGGGCGCGCTCATGTACGCTCCCATTAGTGAAGAGTAATCTGCTCATGTAAGATTTAGCAGGTCACTGCAGAGTGGAACACGTTTTTCAATGTTTGCATGCCAACACACAAAAGGCTGGGTTGTTATCTACGGTTTTACAGTAGGTACCTGCCTGTGCTTCAGGAGTATTATCAGCGAGTTGTGAACATTATTGGCGCGGTCATGGAAAATCCTTGTGTCTCCAAAATGGAAGCAATGGGGGGAAAAATGTCCTTAGGTTTCACTGGAAGTTGGTATTCCAAGTAATTTAGGAGCATGTTTAACCGGTCTAGATCTGGCAGCAAGTGTGTGACTTTGGGTAGCCAGTCTTCACTGTCTGTCTGCCTCAAAACAAGAGCCAGTGACCTCAACCAGGGTTAAGACATCCTGAGCTTTTTGGCTTAATTTATATAATATAGGTAGTTGAGCATGTGTCTGGCTGGCTAGCTAACGTATGCTAATTTCCACTGAACCACCCTCCTGCCTAACAGGACACGACTGTCACTTTTTTCAGATGCTAATGTTAGCATCTGTGTGCAGCACAGATTGCTACCTAATTAACATCGAAGTTTGCGCTGTGCGTTGAGCACAAATCTGGCAGGGGGGTAGCCACCTGCATTTATAGGGGTCAGTAAAGGGGTCGCGAGCTAGGGTTAGTTTATAGTAGCAGAGATGTTCTCCGTAATTGCAAAATTTACTTTAAATTAGGCGAGCGTGAAAGGTCTTTGGGGGGTGGGTGGGTGGGTGTGTGTGGGTGTCACTAACCCCACAGTGCTAAGCGTTTGTGCTGTCTGTGATGTGTCTGAATTACACTGCTAAATTTCACGTCGCAATTTTTGCATAGCAACACAAAAAAATTGAGGTGCGTAAGAACGCAGACCATAGGACTAATTTTAAATGGTATAGGCTAGCTAATTAACAGAATAAATGAACAACCACATAAAAATAACCAACATGGGAAAGACTACATTTGATTAGAGGTTCTGAATGTGAGTTTTGATTAATTTATTTGATTAATAAATTAATTTTTGAATATTTACATTTACGTTTATGGTATTTAGCTGACGCCCTTATCCAGAGCAACTTGCATGATTACTTGTATTACAGAGGTGGGCCAATGTAGTGTTAGGAGTCTTGCCCAAGGACTCTACTAGTGTAGCACAGCATAGTCACCCAGATGGGGAATCGAAACCCAGTCTCCCACGTGGTGTGGTAGCTCACTGGCAGGTAGTGGTGTTATCTGTTGCGCCACACCAACCACCACACCACCACACCAACCACCATGAATATATTTGCCCAGTCTCAACCTAGGCATTTAACATCATGCATCAGTATATTAATATCACAGTGCAAAATTGTGACAATGCATCATGAAGAATGGAGGTGTTCATAACGACATTTTAATGCAGTTGCATCATTATTCCTCATCTTTCTTTAACCCAGTTATGTTGAGCTGAATCGCGGGCTGAGTGTATGGTTACACCATTACTATTTACTGTTACAGCAGCAAAGGATGAGAAATTTGTGCATATGTTTATGAAATGGTAAGAGTATCAGAATATGCACATAATTGGGGTTGCTTTCCAGATTTCTGACTATCAGCAGAACGCCTGTCACCACTTAGCATGGCTAGAACCGCCAGCAACCAATCATAAACCTCGCTTTTCGGGCATATAGGTGCCGGCAATTTTCAGAACGATGCTACTAGAAAGAAACCGTTATATACCAGAAAAATATGACATGTTATTATGCTCTAAATTCTAATTATTGGCACCATGAAGAAGGCTGCTGCTTACGCAAGCAGGCGTTTACTTTCATAGACTGAAACCTTTCCCATCAGATGGCCAAAAACCCAATCCACTGAAGTCCAGATAGCCAGTCAGAAGACAACTGACCGTCCTGAGGGATGTGACTATCTGGGAGCTCAATAAATATTGAAAGGAAAGCGAAGTCGTCTCTGCCTCAGACAGTTCTTCCACACGTTCACAGAGCATCTAAAGCTGAAACTAGTGTTTGACTAGCCTAAAGGGCCCTCTCTCTCTCTTCCCTTCTCGGCGTTCAAAGCGCCATGTCTGCTCGTGTCTACAGTTGCCCTCGCTGTATTCACCTCATTATTGTGCAGCGTTTTATCTGAAGAAACTACTATATACCAGTGTGCAATATTATGACATGGCCTAATCTTGCTTTCATAATCCTCCACCTGGTGTATAGGCCCTGTCTGTGGCTTGAGGGTCAGGCCTTTGCAGAGGGGCACCTGAACCCTCTTTTGTAATTAGAGGCAGCTGGTGGAGAGATGTAGACTTTAAAGAAGTCGAGTTCTGGGGAAGGGCCCTTGTGTCCAGGTAGCTTTTGAAGTGCACTCCTCTATGTGAGCAGTGGGGAATCGATGCTCTAATGTAATAGAGTGCAGGTAGCCTTTCATTCCCATGAAAGAGAATAATCTTGTGAAGACCACTACACAGCTGACCAAGTGAAGTTGTTCGCTGCACTCAGTGTAATTAGTAGACACTCAATTTTTATTCAGATTTTCGCACATTGGAAGGGCACTCAATTAAGTTTGTCAAATGAATGAATATATAAGGTGCATTTTCTGCCACTTTTTATTTTTTTATTTTATACAAAAAAAAAAAAATGCATCGAATCATGACAGTCTCACCGTACCACTCCTCCACCCTATCTTCTAGGAACCCAGATACAAAGAGCCCATCGATTGCTTTGACAGTGGCGTCGATGGCCTCACTGCTGACACCAGCTCTCCCTCTCAGGTTTCCAGTCTGTTGTGGTACCCCAAGGGTCAATCACGGGCCCGCTCACAGTCTCAAGCTCTGCCCTGCCGCAGCGATTCTGCTGGTGCTCTGCACCTGGACACGGATGCGCTGAGGCAGAACATCTACGAGAACTTTATGAGGGAGCTGGAGACTGGCCACACGGTAGCAGGAAGTGGAGGAGAGGAGCGAGAGGAAGACTCCATAGACGGGACGGAGAGCAGTAGTCAGGAGACCCTCGGCTCTCTTGAGCAGCTGGATTTGCTGTTTGAGAAAGAGCAGGGTGTAGTGAGGCGAGCTGGATGGTTGTCCTTCAAGCCCTTGCTCACGCTGCACAAGGACCGCAAGCTGGAGCTGGTGGCCCGGCGCAAGTGGAAGCAGTACTGGGTAACGCTCAAAGGTAAAACTCATGATTGGCTGAATGTACTGTATGTAGATGTAGGCATATGTGGTGCTAAGTACACCTACTTTTGTCCCATGTCTAACACCACACTGTATAATATCCCCCAAAATATGAGCATATGTGCTTTTAATTACCTGAGATCCTGTTAAGGCCGTGCTTTATTACCCCTCTCTTCCTCCAGGCTGTACGCTGCTGTTCTACGAGACTTACGGAAAGAGTTCTCCGGAGCAAGAAATTTTACCAAGCTACGCTTTGCTGGCAGAGGACGGAATAGTTCAGGCTGTTCCCGAACATCCAAAGAAGGAGAACGTGTTCTGCCTGAGCAATGCCTATGGCGATGTCTACCTCTTTCAGGTCAGTCAACAGCATAAAGATGAGAATTATGCCCAAAATAGAAACCCGAGTGCAGAAAGGTGACCGCGTTTGGAGTGGTTCGATATCAATGTTTAAAAAGCTGCAGTAGTAGAGGCATAACAATTGATGATGTGAGGTCTTGATGAAAAATGCATTACACCACGAAGAGCAGGTCTTCAAAGCAGTCCAAGAGGAACCACAGCCAGTACCACCTTATTTTATTTTTTTAAAGTTCTGCTCCAGCTCAAAATACACCTGAGTTGGGTGACCCTGGACACATGGAGGTAGATGCTCACTGTAAGTGCTCAAGAACTGTCTAACATGCATCCTTCACAACTTCAAGGTTCTACATAAGTTGGGTTACTGGCTTGAGCACTTCTGTCCGGTGGTATGCTAAGCATTTGGACCGTGTCCATGCGGAGCAAGCGGTCTGCTCTGTGTCGTGAAAAGCGCTGTTCACGCTCCAACCCAGAAATAAGAAGCAGAAGTTATTTTAAGTGTCTTTTTTTTTTTTCTTCTTCTTCTCCTCCCTGTAGAAGCCACAGCTTGTTCCTGCACTCAAGCTGGTTGGTTTTGATAACATTTTTCCTGCTTAGTCAGCCAGACGATTTCTTGTGACGTGTCTCCGACCACACTCTCTTGCAGGGCTTTAGAGAAAAGTGGAAAGGATTCAAGAAACTGTTTATCAGTGCCTGACTCTCTGCTCACGATCAAGGACACGCCACATTACACAGTACATGCTCACATTTGATTTGATTTGATTGAATGAGGATATGGCGCAGTCGTTCAGTGTGTCAGAGCAGTTGATGGAGAATAGCATGGACTTGCATATCGATGCTGTTTGAACAAAACAGCAGGGAAGAAAGTGCTCTAAATTCAAAGTTAGTGACACTGTTGTCTACAGCATGTCGTCACAGGTATCGTTGTAAGGCTTGCCATCTCTCTCTCTCTCTCTCTCTCTCTCTCTCTCTCTCCTGATCCGAATATGATCATTACCCTTGAATCAGCAACCAATTGTAAAAGCAAAAGAGGGGTGTGAGGGTACCAATGCATAAGTGTGTGGTTTATTTATTTATTTTTTTAATGCAATTTATAATAAAATGTATAATGTAATTTTAATACTGCAAGTCTTTTTAAAGGCTGTTTCCTCAAGTTATTTTTAGACACTGAGCCATAAATCTCTACTTCAGTAGCTCTTCAATAAACCACATTTTCTAGTTTTTTTTTACCTATCTATATTCTAAAGATTTATTATTATTATATATATTATATTATTAACAAATTCTTAATGGTATTTATGGACAAATAAAAGGACAAATCCAATATCCCCTCTGTAAAAACCTTTAATTTTAATCTGTTACAATAACATAAGAATTTTAAAACTTGACTTTATCCACTGTTCAGATTTTGGAAATATGCAAATATATTTTGCAGTAGCATTATTTAGATACTGCCTTATTTGCTTATTTAAACATTGTAATACAAAAAAGAATTGCCCTCGTGTAAATAATCCCCTCAGGACGTTTCGTGCTGATCTCTCTTGTTTTGTCATGGTCATGTTTTTTTTTTTTTTTTTTTTTTACCCTGTCTTGCAGTCATTTTGGACCACCTTTGGTTGACTCTGTGTGTACAGGTCAGCTGGTGTTCTCAAATTGGATATTAAATGCTGTACAAAACAACAAACGTGGAGATACTAGGTTTTGTTCTGGCATCAGTAATGTAACGAACCATTCCTCTTCGCTAGATCGAGAACGTGAGGCGCTCATCCTTCTTTCCTTCTGCCACCTTCAGGCCACCAGTCAGACAGACTTGGAGAACTGGGTAACCGCTATTCACTCTGCCAGTGCGTCCCTGTTCGCTAAGCGTCATGGGAAGGAGGACACACTGCGTTTGCTCCGCGGACAGATCCGTGGTCTCCTGCAGAAGATCGACATGGATGGCAAAATGAAGAAAATGGCTGAGCTCCAGCTGTCGATTGTCAGCGACCCCAAGAACAGGAAGGCCATTGAAAACCAGGTGAGCGAGTGTAGTTCTTCTGTAGGGCTTAGATTTGAATCACGCTGGTGATTGCTCCGACTCCGGTCTGGTGACTGGCTCAGAAGCAGTGCAAACAATGTAACAGATACTGCTTACTTTTGTTCTAGCTTGTTTGTTCTGCGATCGATCTCGGCTCTGCGTTTGTGTTGGACCTACTGATGAGGCTTAAGATTGTGGCTTCTGTTGGTCTGTTAGTTCATAGATAGTCTTGATGCACATACCAAGTATCTTAGTGGCCAAGATCTGTAGATTTTGCTTGTTTTAAAAGGAGTTGAATGGCCTTTGTGCCCTATCAGACACGCTGCATTTAAACTGATTGAATTTGGCTTCCTATTCAAGATGCACTATATGTGCAAAAGTTTGTGGACGCCCCTTATAATGAATGCATTCTAATAAACATGAACCTATTGGCATCATGCCTAATGCCGGGCGTGAGCTAGAAGGGTATAAAGCCTCAAGCTTTATACATTGAGCTGTGGAGCAGTGGAAGAACTGTGTTCTCTGGAATGATGGATGGTGCTCCGTTCAGTACTTTTGGGATGAGGTGGAGAATGCAATCAAATCCGCACAGCAATGCTCCTTCAAAATCTAGTAGAAAGCCTTTCTTAGTAGAGACTTACTCCAACAAAAGCAGTATCAACAACTTTTTTTTTACCTTTGATTTCAGAGGAAACAATGAAGGAGTAGATGTCCCAATACTTTTGTCAAGCAAACAACCATATTCACCATTTGTGTTGGACACATGGAATTTGATTTAGGGTCATCGAATTGCATCTGCTCACCTTTCGGTTGTTTCTGCTCTGAATCAGATGTAGCAGGTTAGCATTTCTTTCTCATGTCAGTGCTGCTGTTTCCCGTTAGCGGTCACAGTTATTTGCCATGGGGACTACTAAGGCCAATGCAAGGGTCAGAAAGGGGTCGGAGGGCAGTGAGCTCTAGTGGCTTTATCCCAGTTATGGGGTGCCAGGCGGTGTACGGAGGATTTGGAGAGGGGTAAGAGGTTAGCATAGTCTGGGAAACTGGACCTCTTTGAAGTCCTGTCCCTTTAAATTAGTGCCAGCTGGGTGTTGTTGTTTGAAGTCTCTTTCTTATCCCTCAAATGGAGTCATAATGGTCTTGCATTTGATACAGTTAAATGTCTGCCTGTTTAAAGGGTGCATAAACCAAAGCACCAAGTGAAAAAGGAGATCTGCGAAGAAAAGGCAAATTCCACATTAGTTTTAATGGTGCTAGCCATTGGTTCCAGATGGGTCCAGTGTGTACTAAACCGCTAAATCCACTTGGAAAGATGACTCTGTTTGGCGGGGGAATTGAGAGGCAAGATGGCATCGAATTACTAGCACTCATTTAGTTATTCATCTTTTACTTATGCTTAAATCTGGCTTTTAAAAAGAGCCTTTACTGTAATAGTGTCAAAATCCTGAGTCAGGCCTCCACAGTCAGCCAGTAGTGATGGAAACTGTAATATCTTTGGACTACTGCATCCTTACAAATGTCAACAGGCATTTAGAGGCCAAGGTGCTGTTAATTTATTTGAGCTACATCAGAGAAGCTCTGGGGCTCCAACAGTGCAGCCTGTGAACACCGATGATGAGGGTTCAGAAGATTCCACAGCCTGACCCTGTAATGCCTGATCTCTATCCAGCCCTTTCCACTCGCTTTAATGGTGCCTTTGTGAAGTGGGTGCGAGCTAATAGGATTTAAAGCTCCATACGGCTTGAATTCATCTTAATGAGGTGTATCTTCTCTAAACCTGTGGGTCCAGGCTCATTCAGACCTTCTGATGCTATCCCAAGCACCCAGTAAACAAGCAGTTTTGTCAACACTAGTAACCAAAAGCACACCTAATCAGACACATTTTAAAGCCTGCTGTTGGTTTTAGCTCTGCGAGCTCCATGCTGTTCATTCCAGACTAAGCAATTTCCCATTTTCTGCTATTACTTCACCATACTATCATTTATTTATATTAACTAAATGAAGTGAGGAGATTTGTATCAGCAGGAGAACATCACGGCCTGCTGTTTAATGTGGGGATCCATCTCTATTTGCAGACTTCATAAAACCATAATGGTGTTCATAGCCCGCCTACCTCAGCGAAAATAATACAGAGTCTTCTCTGGGCCGACTTGGGTTAAGAAAAATGCACGGGCATGATCACGATCCTTTCCTTTTTTTTTTTTTCCCTCAGACTGTTTCTGGAGATAGCACATTTTTGGGAGGGGGGAGGAGGACCTGTGGAGTGTTACAGACCTTTCCCTCTACCTCCCATGACTTTAGTTAGAGAGAAAATTATCAGTGTGGGGGTTTACTAGAGATCCCCCACCCACCC
Organism: Salminus brasiliensis; assembly: GCF_030463535.1. NCBI lineage: Eukaryota > Metazoa > Chordata > Actinopteri > Characiformes > Bryconidae > Salminus > Salminus brasiliensis. The sequence goes on from NC_132887.1 coordinate 6,746,741, forward strand.
CAACAGCGTCAGTACCAGTAACGGCCCCAACCCCCTACCACTGTGTTCAATCATGACCTCCTCACATCTGAGAGCAATTACAGCTCTGCTGATACACCTCTCTAGCCTCTCAATTCTTTCTCTCCCACTCACTCACAAAGTGTTTGGACAACTCTCTTGACTAAATAATTTTGCCCAATAATTATTACAGCAAACTTTATATATTATACTTCCTGATCAAGTTACACAGCATTATGGCTTAAAATTACACAGCATTATGATTGCGCAGCCCGCACAAAAAAAAGTAAATAAATAAATATATATATATATATATATATATATATATATATATATATATATATATATATATATATATATATATAACATAACAAAATATATATATATATATATATATATATATATATATATATATATATATATATAATATTGCATTATGTGAATTTTTCAGGGTGCATGGACCATTACAGATGGATCATATTATATGGATGGATATCATATTTTGTCACTGCCAGTGAGAACTTTCTGATTGTCGATCTCTGCCTCTGGCCCCGATTATTCACAGATCCAGCAGTGGGATCAGAATCTGGAGAGGTTCAACATTGACCTCTTCCGCATGCGCTGTTACCTGGCCAGCCTGCAAGGAGGCGAACTGCCCAACCCAAAAAGCCTCCTGGCCACAGCCAGCAGGCCGTCTAAGGCTGCCCTGGGACGTCTGGGAATCTTCTCCGTCTCTTCTTTCCATGCACTGGTAAGTTTCTCCTACACATGAGCTAAACTCATGTCACACTCGTACTCGACACCTCTAAATATTTGTGGAAAGACGGTGTCCTTTTAAAGGGAGGACAAAACCCCCTTTCTGAAGGTCATCTTAAAGGTGGAAGAAGGGTGGAAGGTTGGGTTTCTGGAGTTGGGATTTGTTGTTTATCTGGTTGAGGTGAGCTATCTGGTTTGTTCTGCATTCCTCAGGTAGTGAACATAAAGGCTCATTAGCTTGTGCATGAATACTCATCTAACACCTTCTGAAAAGCCTTCAAATATCTTCCTCCTTTGAAAAATAAAGATGCTACAAAAGGTTCTTTGAGTGGTGCCAGAGAAGAACCACTTTTTGTGCTATAAGGAATGATTGTGAGAGCTGTGCGAGTGTGAAGAACCTTTTAAAGGCCTAAATAACCTTCTGTTAAAGTAAATGTTCTTTACTAGTGGTTACCAGAGATGCATTTCAGTGGCATTGTATAGAGAGCCCTTTGTAGCTTCTGTATTTTTAAGAGTGTAATTGTAGTTTTGCACACAGCCTTCAAGATGTGCCGTGAGAAGGGTGTTTTTCCTACTCTACTGACAGAACTCTGGCATTTTCAGGACTGAAAAAAAGCTGCATATCAACCTCAACCTTTTCTTCATCTCTCAGATCTGCTCCAGAGACGAGGCTACACTGAGGAAGCGCTCCCTCTCCCTGTCCCAGCGAGGCCGCAGCAGGAAAGGGGTCTTCTCCTCGCTCAAAGGCCTGGACAGCCTCACCAAACGCAGCCGTGATAAAAGACCCTCCGCCTCGCAGGTATCATGTTCAGGCTATCTGTTCTACACCGCTGACTGTTAATAAGCACTAAACAAATAATTATGGGACACCGTGAGACAGATTCAGCCTAGACGCCGCAGCACAGTAGTAATAATTGCATGTGAGAAGGAGCTTTGTTTAGCAGGTGTATTGGATCCGAACAAGTTCTTCGTGTGTTTGCGTTGTTTCTGGGCTTGTGGAGTTAGATTCTGCTGTGTGTCATGTGGCTGGGGGAATTCCTCATGCAGGTGCAAATAAGCACCTTTTGTAAGTCCTGTCAGCTTGGTAATTATTACCTTGAGAGTCATTATTTATTGATGGTGTTCAATTTCCTATCTCCGCCTTCTCTCTGAGAAACACGCTGTTCTGTTTTTCTTTTTCTGGCTGCAGGAAATTTATATTTTGAAAGATTTTATTGTGATTCTGAGGGTTTTATTCCGCATGGGTTGTTTAAATCCACACTCGACGCAAGACACTGCTGGTGAATAGGGTAAACATTTTACGAACACATCCCCAGTTTATTACTTTCATAAACTATTATTTTTGTATTTCTCATAATCTAAAATGTGTGTAAATATGCAAATGAGGCATTATCTGATGAAATATACTAAGATTTACATACATTTCAAAAACAGAAATATGAACAGTGAGTAAAGTCCAGTATCATTTTACTTGGACAGTCCATTATAGATGTAAAATAGGACCTTGTATGTGTCTCGTATATGCTCACCTGACATTCACCTAATTATGTATTAAATGCAACTGTATTCTGTGTTGATTGAACGCGACACTGCACCTAACCCTAGCCTTACCCTGGAATCAACCATATATCCTAATCGTAACCTAATCCTAAAAGGGTAAGAGTAAGATTAGGGTTCGGGTTAGGTGCTGGCTTGCATTTAATAGGCAGTCATTTACATTCAGGTTCAGTTGTATTTAAAAGGTGTTCAATTGAATGGTAGTTGAATGTTAATTGAATGCATCTACAGGCATCTATAATAGACCACCCAAGTAAATGTTACCTAAAATTCTTGTTTCATGTTGTTGACACAAGGTTTTCATAGAGAAAATGTTGGATCTCTCTTTTTCACACACACTAGATCAAAAAATGACATCAACAGCCATGAAAATACTCCTTTCACCCTAAAATGTAGGTATCAAATGTTATATAATTTAGAATATAATTGATATAATATGAGATTTCATGCTTTGGTTTAAATACCCTTTTTTCATGATTTGTTGCTGATACAAAGGAAATAACCATATTTGGATATGATTACATTGTACAGGAGAGCAATAGAGCATGCATGTTGTTAGAATGCTGACTGACCAGCTTTAGGAGAGGGAAATACTACAGGAAAAGGTAAAAAGACAAGGCCCTGGTCACCTTGTCTCCCCTGCCTGTCTTTACCAATAACAGCCTTTACCTACAACCCAATTGTAAATAAGAAAAATAAAAAGATCCTGATTATGCTTGGGGAGGTTACACACAGGACCCAGCCCATTCCCTTCACCCCTATTCAGCTAGGCACCTCCCTTCGTCAGTGCTTCACTGGCTGTAGCCCACCTCGGCCACATTAACCACTTTACATGTTGCTGATCCTGGCTTACCAATGATCCAGAGGCACAGTATTATGACCATATGTTCATGATCCATGGTCTCAACCGCCAATAAATCAGACCTACAGAAAATATTAAACACTATAATGAAATACTACAAGAACAGATTACAAACCCATACTTAATACTTACACCTAGGACCCAGCCCATCCCCTTCATCTATATTCTAACCACCCACAGCACTGCAGGCTCTTCACAGGGGTCAGCAGGTAGGTGCATACCTTCGTCACGGTTTCACTGAATTAAGCCCACAACACCTGTCGTCCAAAGTCTGCCATCCCAGACCCTCTCCCTCCAAGCTCACTTCACAGGATTTCGCTAGACTGCTCACAACTTCGATATTCTACACCAACAGCACACTGTATGCTCACCACGGCCTAGATCTTCGACCCCTGGATAAGAGAAATCTACAACACCTGAATGAGTGTTGAGCAAAAAAGCCCCAAATCTCAAATGTCTTGTTTTTTGCCTGCTGTGTTTTACCTTAAACGCCCTGTATGTTTGGATTCAGCCAAAATAAATAGACTGTTTCAATCAAATCGGACATATAAGCATGTGCACATCACTTACGGTTGGTAAAATGTCTTTTTATTTATTTATTTTTTTCTCTTTTATTTATTTCTCGTAACAAGGATTGCATTGACATAACCTACTGTTCTCAGAGTGGCCTTTCTCAGGTAAGAATATAATGGCGCTAGGTTTGTCCATCTGCCATCATAGTAACCCAAATGCCAGCTTGTTTTTTTTTTTTTCCTTTTCACCCCTAGGCTTACTGCAGCACATTGTCCCTGCCTGAATCCCATGCTCCTCACACACATACACACACACACACGTGCCCTATAACTATCCCAGGTGGCCTTAATTCTGACAAAGTGGCTCCCATCACTGTTAGGGGAGTGTCCCTGTCCCTCCCTGACATGTGTCGGGTAATGGGAGATCCAGCCGGCTTGGCTAATGAGTCCCAAATTCATTTCACACCGCAGAAGGCAGAGGTGAGAGAATGCGGGCGAGAGAGCGAGGGGAGGGGGAGAAATGGTTTATAAATTATTAAAAGCCATATGTGGTAAATTGCAGCCTGCTGTATGCTGCCCTGCAGTGACAAACAGATGGTTTGTGTAAGAGACCTGCGCTAGATGCTAAATATTAAACAGGCCAGCCTTTATATGGAAGCCTCTCGCATCAGCCTTCAAGGCAAGGTGTCTTTTTTTAGTTTCCCCCTCTCTTGTAGAGTCAAAGTAACAAAAGGCTGTTTAATTTCTCACAGCGGGGTCGAGGACCGTCCTGTGAGCAATATCTCTAAGCCAAATCTCTGTTCTCTTGTTCGGTGGGAGCTCAGAAACGTGTGAAAAGAAATAAGGGTGGCTTCAGCGCTAAAGAGACTGATCCTTCTTCCCCAAGGCCTGTTATTCCACAGGGTCTCTCTCTTTCTCTCGCTGATGTCTCAATTGTTCCCAGTCCGGAGTCCTTGAGTAATTGAGCCAAAATGCTACTTTTAACTGGGCAAGCCTCAGCACCTGATCCTGACCCTGCAATGCCGTGCCATGCCTTGCCTCCGCATTTAACCAATGGCAAGGTTTACTCTCCCGTTAGGGGTTAGGGCAGTGAGTCCACCCCCTCAGAGTGATGGGCAATTGGGGTTAGGTGGTACCTCCGCTCAAGGGCACCTCAGCTCTTCAGTCTCAAGCTTGCTTCTCTAACCTTTAGGCCTCGGCTGTAGTGCAGTGACCTACTAGGACCGGAGTCTGACAGCTGTGACTGTGTCTGTGGCACAATTGTCAAAAGTTTGTGGACACCTTCTCGCCCAACATTTCTTCTGAAATGAAGGATGTGCATATGGATTTCCCCTTTTGCTGCAGGATCAGCCTCAACTCTGTTTGGAACGCTCATACTAGATGTTGGAGCATTGCTGTGAGGATTTGATTGCAGTCATCCATGAGGGTGTTAGTGAGGCTGTTGAATAATTAGTTCTGGTTCATGACATAAAGGTATTGGAAGGAGCTCAACCACACCGGAAAAAGCAGTTCAGCTCACAAAGGCTTCAAATTAGGTGCTAAACCCTGCAGTGCAGTGGCCTGCCAGGACAGTTGGGGAGTGATTGGGTTTAGGTGGCACCTCCGCTCAAGACCACCTCAGCCGTTCAATCCCATCTGCCACAATTCAAAGGTATTATCACACTAGAGAAAGCAGTTCCACTGCTCCACAGCCCAATGCTGGGGGCCCTTTTTTTAATCTCTAGCCAGTGCTTTTCCAGATCGTCCTATTCTATCGGCACCTTTTTTCTATAAGATTACAAGCTCTATAAGCACAACTGAGACCCTTTGACGGCAAAGGGAAGTTCATTTTGTGGTGGAACCCGTTTCTCTGAGCTTATGACAAAGGTCTGAGTCCACCCTCCCCAGCCTGCCTGCTTGCTTTCCCAGCCTAATTCCTGCACTGCCACACTGCTTATTACTCCAGTCTAGCCTCAAGGCTCCTGCTTGTCATTGAAATAGTATCAAAGCAGGAGGTTCGCCGTGCCCAGTTTGTAATTACAGACAAAATGCTGGTTTGTCTGCAGCAGTGTTTGCGTTGCTATTGGCCTCCTCTGTCTGACAGAAGGGTGACTAAGAGTTTTATGAGACAGTGTTGATGTATTTAATTTTTTTTTTTTTTCCTTCCCTCTCTTTCAGATCTTTGACTGTGATGGAGAACAGGTTGGCTATCTTCCTCCTTCTAGCAGTGAGGTAAGGAAAACTGCCAGGAGGGCCTGTCCAGCCTTGAAGGTTACTTTTACAGTAGTCTATGAACATAAAGGTATAACTGAGGGTTTGCCTTCAGACCGTTGTGATTTCCATAATTAACACTTGTGTGGGAAAGGGTGTTTCCTATATCTGGACTTTCTTTGAATCCTAGAAGGTGTTTTATTGGGTCTCGTTTGGGTTTGAGGGCACGTTGTGGCCCGGTTTAGTGCAGAACATCTGCCCTGATGTCAAACAGCACTGTTTCTCTGTGTGGATACAATGCTGTGCATTGATGTGGAGTCTTCCAAGGCTTCCGTCAGTACAGTGAATGGTCAAATCCAGCCCTAGAAATTGGTCCACAAAGATTCCCTTTCATAAGGAGGACATTTCAGAGATTCTCATTTCCTGTGTTTGATGCCTCCGACCCTTTGGTTGAGGACACGAGCTGTATTTTCTGTCGAAGCCTCTGTAAAATGTAGTAGTAATATCCGTTTAATTGAGATGAGGTCTACTGGCTTCTTATTAGGATAAACCACTGTAATACCTACTTCTATATTTATCTTTTTTATATTCATCATTCTAAATCTGCAGTTTTTTTTTCTTACGAGTTCCTCTAAACATAATATTGTCTTGTTGCTAAGAGGCGTTGCTCAAGTCGTATTCTGTTATGGTGGTTACCTCAGGCATTAAAAAAGTTCTGCTGTGTTTCCATCTTTAAGAACACAGTAGCTACTATAAATGATCGCCCACCATTGTGGAAAGGAAAGTCTGAAGTAAGGGGTTGGGCACACTTGGGTCTTACATGCTTGCCAGCATCTGCAGGACAGTTGGCCTCGGTCAGTCATGAAAGGTTGAGGGTTGAGGATCACTGTGGCCTTTTTGGAAGGAATGAAAGTGCACAGTCAAACCGGTCAGCAGAGTACAGGCGAGGGGAATGGGATGTAAGGAGTAGCCTCCTGCTCCTCCTCCACTAGCCTCTGGTTCTCCTTGCCCTCCTCCGGCATCCTCCTCTGGCTTCTTGTTCTCTATGCCCTCCTACTGCCTCCTACGTTTACATTTACGGCATTTAGCTGACGCTCTTATCCAGAGCGACTTACAAGGTAACTCGTATAGGTTGTTAGGTGTTAGGAGTCTTGCCCAGGGACTCTTATTGGTGTGGCGCAGAATGCGGTCACCCAGACTGGGAATCGAAGCCTGGTCTCCCACATGATGTAATAGCTCACTGGCAGCTTGTGGTTTTATATGTTGTGCCACACCAACCACCAACCAAGCCCCTCTTTTGGCCTTTTGTTCTCCTTGTCCTCATCCGGCCTCCTCTGGCCTCCTCCACTGGCCTCTCGTTCTCCTTGCCCTCCTACGGCCTCCTCCGCTGGCCTCCTCCACTAGCCTCTGGTTCTCCTGGTCCTTCTCCGCTGGCCTCTCGTTCTCCTTGCCCTCCTACGGCCTCCTCCGCTGGCCTCCTCCACTAGCCTCTGGTTCTCCTTGCCCTCCTATGGCCTGCTCTGGCCTCCTCCACTAGCCTCTGGTTCTCCTGGTCCTTCTCCGCTGGCCTCTCATTCTCCTTGCCCTCCTACGGCCTCCTCCGCTGGCCTCCTCCACTAGCCTCTGGTTCTCCTTGCCCTCCTACGGCCTCCTCTGGCCTCCTCCACTAGCCTCTGGTTCTCCTGGTCCTCCTCCTGCCTCCTCCACTGGCCTCATGTTCTCCTTGCCCTCTTTCGGCCGTCCACCTCTGGCCTCTTGTTTTCATTGTCCTCCTCTGGCCTCTTGTTCTCTATGTCCTCCTAGGGCCTCCTCCTCTGGCCTCTTGCCCTCCCCGGCCTCCTTCTCTGGCTTCTCTTGCTCCAGCCTCTTTTCCACGTCCTGCATATCCTGAAGATATGCAGTGGTCAAACATCACTTATGCACTCTTTTCTTTTGGAGTTTAATAAATACATAAGCAAACATCTAACCTTCTGCCAGATACTTGTACATGTATATCTGGAGGAGCTCCTAGTATCTGCGTGTTTGACTGTGCTCTGAATGAGCCAGAATAACTATGTTCTCCTCTTGAGGCCACTTTGTTTTGCTTCTCTGAAAATGATCATTATTCAGAAGTGACAGCACCAACTGTGCTCCTGAGCTCACAGACCGGAGTTGTCTTGCTGGCTAGTGACACATACTTGCCAAAACATTGAGTTCCTTTGCTTTGGCACAGGTTTGAGGCAACTTTCTGAAAGCAAATGAATGCTGGTCTGTTTGAGACTGACTTTCCAGCCACCATGGGCAGAAGTGACATGCTGTTATTTTGACTGGTCAGTGACGGAGGATAGGTGTGTTTTTCCAGCACCAGAGATAGGAGGTTAAGTGAATGGACCTCAGTATTTCTTGTTTTGAGTGACACATCAGCAGTCAACCGCAGTGACGAATGTCACTAGACAACCTCAAAGAGTCATTTCATGTCCCTTCCAGCATTTATAAGCAGTTTTGTTTTGGGTACTTATGAATCATTATGAATCACTTATGAATAATTATGAATGTTAACTGCTTGTTTGACATGGGGCAGGGAGGTTAATATGTGCCAGAATGCAGTTCTGTACAATTCTACATGTTTAAAAGCCAGGATTTAATGAGATGATTTCTTTTTTAATTACTTAACTAAAGATTTTTTTTTTCTCAATTTATTTTTTACTTCATTCCATTTAAGTGGTCACAATAACCTGTATGTGTTTTTTTTCCAAAATCTCTCGCTTAAACAGTTCAAGATTCAGTAAAATTTGGGAGTATTAAAATGTGGATTGGGCCTTCCCCTCTGGCAAACAGGAAATTCTATAAAACTTTATAAAAGATGTTTAAAAGTATGTATTATAGTTGTTTTTTCACACTGTTATTTACACACTATATGGACAAAAGTATTGGGACACCCACACCTGCAGGAGCTTTTATGACCTCCCATTCTCAACTCCTAGGCATTCATATGGAGTTAGTGCCTCCCTTTGCAGCTCTAACAGCAGCAGGTCTGGAGCTCTGCAGTTATTGAGTCAGTTGGAGACTTTTCTGCACTTGGCTCTGAGCTCAGCACTCTGCCCTCAAAGTTACTGCCCGCTCTGTAACTTTACGTGGTCTGACACTTGGTCGCTGTGGTTCTCAAACGCTTCCACTTTTCAATAATACTGCTCAAAGCTGATGGTGAAATGTCTAGGAGGTAAGAAAGTTCACCAACTGACTTGTTGCAACAGCGGCATCCTGTTACAGAACTACGCTGGAGTTCAGTGAGCTCTTTAGAACCACCTATTCTTTCACTAATGTGTGTAAGAAAGGCAGACTACATGGCTTGTGGCTTAGTTTTATACACCCGTGGCAATGGGACTGAATGGAACACCTGAATTCAATGATCAAGTGGTGCGTCCCGATACTTTTGTCCATATAGTAACTACATATAACTACTACTATTTTATTACTACTAAACTAAACGAATTGACTTGAACGAGTTAAAGCTGCTGGAATGCACAGGGATCCAGAGTCGGTTTGGGAAAATCTGCATCTGTGCAGATGTTTTGTAGGCTTCAGACTTTAACGATGCTAATTTCTAAGCAATCATTTACCAGCTACATGATCATTATAATCAGAATTATCCATAACGACCTCGGACCATGACGTGACAAAATTTCCAAGCGGTTAGATGTGTGGCAGCTTGATGCACGGCTTGAGTCTGTGCCAGCTTTTGCATTTGCTCTGATGAAATGTATTGATTCTCTCTCTCTTGCTCGCTCTCGCTCTCGCCCTCTCACATTCACAGCGACTGGATGGTCTAGCTGATGTTTACTCAATACCACCACCTGAAGGCAGCCACTGGAACAGCGGTTTGGAAACCCCAGCCTGTGTGTACATGCCAGACTACCAGGCAGTAACGGTGGCTGTGAAAGGCCAGCACACAGTCATGGATGTTCTCACGTTGGCCTGCAAGGTAGGACAGCAACCGGTTCTTTCATAATTCATCCATTTAAACAGGGGCACTTTTATTAAAGTCTTTGAGAGGACACGTTAGGGAAGGTGGCAGACGCTAATGGGATTTTGATTATTCCAGAGATGATGTGGTTTTACAGGAAAGCTTCCCGGGAGATTTTATAACCTCATCTCCCTGATGTATAAAGAGTAGTAATCTCATTTAATGCAGAGTCCTAAGAGCGGCGCTACACTGGCCTGACTTAGCCGCACTGCTGCATACAGAGGCTCTCGTTTAGGGGTGGAACGATGCACAATATGCTACAATACAAATGCTGTACTTGCCATGATTTTTGCATTACATTGTGAAATATAAAAAACATTGAACTTGAGCTATATATATATATGTGTGTGTGTGTGTGTGTGTGTGTGTGTGTGCGTGCGCAGCGGGGCAAAAAAGAACCCTTCTAGGTTCACAGTAACACAGTAGTTTCAAATGAAGCCTCTGTTTAAACCTCTGCTCTGTACTGTAGCAACAGTTTGTACAAATATACATATGTTGTGGGAATATACACCCACCCCCAGCATTTCAGGCCCTGCGTGATTGATTTATGCTCATGCATGTGTCTATGTTGACCTGAGAAGGTGGAGAGAGCGTTTATTGGACACAGACACCTGTCATAGAATAGAGCAGAAGATGATCATTATAAAAACCTGACACACTCACAGATGCTCACCTTGACACTCTGTCCTCCTGCCCTGTGCTGGAGTGTGTGACAGCAGTGTGACAAACAGGCAGTTTATTTTAACCCAAATTACCACAGCCCACTCATTTTCACGGTCTGCTCTGGCGTGTTATGCCACCATCTGACCACTGTGTGTATTGCACTGAACTGCTGCAAGCTCTCCTGACCGCCCATTAACGAGAAGCAGAAGACCAAACGGGAAATGGTTCACACGTGAGCCAGGAGGAGTGTTATGTACTGTAAATGCAGTGTCCTTACTGGAATCTCCTCCTCAGGTAAAGAACCTCGACCCCAGTCTACACTGTCTGCGGCTGCGGAGATGTGGTGGTGATGGAATGGAGGTTTGCACTCCGGGAGGACATGAGCTCCTTCAGGACTTGGTATGGCCCAACCGGTCTACAGCACATCTACAGCGATCATGCTGAGGCTTAGTGTAACTGTGTAGATATAAGTAGTAAAATTAAGTGTTTAAAAAAACTTGTATCTCCGGTCTTGCCTTTTTTTTTTTTTTCCCCCCCCATGTTTTGACCGATTGTGAAAAAAAGAGGGGACCACTTTTTACATTGACTTTAATTTGTAGTTAGGAGTTTTTTCCTTCTCCTGTAAAGCTGCAGCTTGGGAAATTGTCTTAAAAAAAAATTGTTTTTACTTTTAGGTAATATGAAGCATTTCTTTTTATTTATTATGTATTACATAAAGTACAGATTAATTAATTAATTAATAAATTAAACAGTGTTAGTCATTTTTAATAGTAAATTTCTTCTTTACCTATAAAAAGGTAAATAATAAATAAAGGTAAATAAGGTCCAATAACTTCATCAAAATTAAATCATGATATCTCCTCTTCTACTTGAGTTGCTTTTGTAATACTCACTGATCTCTGCAACTTAAATAGTTAATAGCGCTGTTTTACCTGTGTCATCAAAGCTTTGTTTGTTTGTTTATTTATTTTTAATGTATAGTTTACATATCTGTGCAGTGCTAAACTGATTGATGAACCATTCTCTCGTCCTCAGTCGTATGAGGAGCTAGAGGTCAGCCCCCTGAACGTGTTCACTCTCCACATGACCAGGCCTTCATGCACTGGGGACTTTGGTAAGTGACTTGTGCTTGTACTGGGTGGTCTCCTGGGTGCCAGGCTTCTTTGCCTGACTCACAGCTTCTCACCTCCTGCTCTCCTGCCCCTCAGGGTTTGCTGTCACTGGCCATGTAGACAGCCTCCGAAACAGCCGCATCTTTGTCAGTGAAGTTCTCCCTGATGGAATCGCCTTCAGTCAAGGTATTGCTGCATATACTACATGAATCTGACTGCAAATAACACTGCTATTATTATTATTATTATTACTATTATTAGCAGTGGCAGTGGCAGCAGTAATAGTGTTCTTGGTGTTAATGTTAGTAGTAGTAGTGGTGGTAAGTAGTGTTAGAAAATTAATAATAGTAGTAGTAATTTTATTTAATTGGTGATTGCACAATTTCATGGACTGTAACATTACAATAACCACCAACCTCAGGAGTTTGCTTTGCTTCATATGTCTGCAGGCTTTTACTTCAGCCAAGTTTGTTTGTTTGTTTTTTAGGTCTAAGGCCAGGTGACGAGATCATGGTTCTGAATGGGTGTGAAGTGTCGTCTCTGGACCTAGGTCTAATTCAGACACTCTTCAGTGAGCAGACCCTGCATCTGACAATCAGACGAGAGCCACCATCACACAGACACGACACAGCCACCGCACACACTCGCAGCAGCCAGCAACAGCTATTGAAGGACTACCTGTTCCGCCATCATAGAGCCAAGTCTGCTACAGGTGCGAAAAACGTCGGAAGAGTGTTTTTGTTTTATTTAGATATACACACACACACCACATACATATGTACATATATATGTACTCTTTTTTTTATTTTTTTATTTTTTTTTTGGGGGGGGGGGGGGGGGGGGTTACACAGAGAGCCAACATGCATTAAATTCTTTGAGTACAGAAAGACCTTATTTGATTAAATGGTGAACTATAGATTGTAGTAGTTGCATGCATGCGCATATATATATATATATATATATATATATATATGTGAGAGTGAGAGAGAGAGAGAGAGAGACACAAACACCCTGTCAGATAACAAGTAAAGCACACTTTTGTCATTTCACAGCAATACTATGGAAGCCCTCCTTCTCATTTAACCTGTCAGTGGTCGTGACCACACACCCCACACACACTATAGAATTGGGACAATGAGAACACCCAGAGCCATCTCATCACCCAGGCAGCAATTTCTGATTTGGTGCCTTTCACAGTCACACATCAGCTATGGCTATTGACTGAGGAGAAAGCACTGTTCCTTCAGTTCATCCCACCCTCACCTCCTGCCAGTCAAGGAAATTGAACCTGCAACCTTCTGGCCCCGGTTTGTGGACACCCCTTCTAATAAATGCATCCGGCTACCTTAAGTTACACCAATTGCTGACACTGATGTGTGCATGTCTACCTACACATACACACAGCTTGCCTGATCTCTCTGGGGCAGATAAACTATTGGCACTATACCTAACGGCAGGTATGGGCTGGAGGAGGATAAAGCCCCCCCAGCATTGAGCTGTGGAGCAGTGTAACAGTGTTCTCTGGAATGATGGATGGTGCTCCATCCAATACTTTCGGAATGAGTTTGGGTTGGTGATTGACCAGCCAAGCCTTCTTCCCTGGACAGTAGAGACCGTTACTCCAACAAAAGCAGGCTTAACTTTGATTAACTTTGAGTGAATGAGCTGGTGTCCCAATACTTTTGTCCATATAGTGTATGTCTGAATGAATTTGATTATATTATTATACATATTAGTGCTTCTTTTTTGTTCAATTAGTCCAGGCTTACAAACCCTCAGACCGAGTGCATGACAGATGGCATGCAAATGTGCATCACACTTCCACATAAATGCTACTACTTTGCGAAAGCTGTGGTGTGTGAGTGTGAAAGCATGGGCAAATATGCAAGGATATGAGTTTGTCGGTTTGTGGTTTAAAGGTTATGTGGTGTGCATATATAGTTTATACTTAGTAGTTTGTTAAACAGCTGTTCCTGCCCGTTTCTCTTATTCAGCTGTGAGGGATCCTTTAAGTATTTCCTCCTTTATTTAGAAAAATACTACAAAATCATAAATATGATAAAACTACAGGTATGGTATAATATTATGCTACAGTCTCAGATCAACTCTAGCAGCACTAACCTTGCCTTTTAAAGTTACGCTTTGACGCTTGCCCCACCTCACCACGTACTTCCTTTCTAGAGCTCTCACAAGTCGCCTTCTGCTTTCTTTAACTGGAATCTTCCGCTCTGGCTGACGGACTCTTGCTAAAACCTGATAAGCGATAGCATCTCTCTTAGACTGAAAGTTTTAAGGAGTAGTGTCGACGTGTGTGTCAGCGCATTAGCACTGCATCTGCTCTGAAGAGGTTTTGGAGTGTCTCTGGTAGGTGGAAACTGTCTGATGTCTGTCTGGGTGTCTGATGCAGTAGCAGCAGTTATTATAGAGGGCATCCAGGCTTACCTGTAGGATGAGTGAATAAATAAGGTGATTTACATAAACGTAGTCATTGGGCTTAGTATATCGTAGCAGTCATGCAAACACCTTGTATCTCCGTTTTTCACTTTTTTCTTTTTTTTTTTTTGACATGATGTGAACCTGCAGTTGTTCCTCTTCATTGTGTCAAAGTTACATCAAGAGTGGACCAATAGAAATGCTCCAAATATCAAATATTTTTACATTGACTTCTATTGAAAGTTCAGAAGCTTTTTGTCATTTCCTGTGAAGTTGCCGTTTTTGCAGATGCAGAGTTTTTGGCCGGCGGCGACAGTAAGTCTGTACAGCTGTTTGAGCTGCTTGAGCAGTCTTGGCTGCCTGGTGCTTTTTTTGGAGCTTTTCTTCACTCCATAGACTTCGCACGTTGGTTAGGGCGATTGTGTCAGTGTCTTACGGATGTGGAGTAAGTGCCCATCATCTTATGACATCTTAATAACTTTGCATCGACATGGTCAGTAAAGAGGTACGGACTGGAGGCACGGTTCACTGCGAGACGTTTTAAGAACCCAGAATGAAAAAGACGAGAGCGGTCATTATTTACTGCGTGTTCAGTGACGACTGAACAACACACTGGTTAAAATAAACAGAAGAAAAGTAGCTGTGGGCAGTAAGATAATGATATTTTATTATTTCATTGATAACATTGTATTGTTTCCATAATTTATTAGTTGATGAGTAGTACTGTTTAATTAATGAGTCCTGTTTAATTAAGTGCAGCGGATATGTTGCGGATAAACTTCGGGCTATTCTGCATATTGTCTTCATGGCTAATGTTTTTTTTTTTTTTTTTTTAATATTATTTATTATTAGGTATTATACATATTTTTTTTTGCCCAGAAGTAGTATTTTGGAGCTGACCTAGTCTAAAGTTAAGCAAGTTACTTAGAAAAGCCAAAGCAGTGCTAGGATATCACACTCACTCATTCACACACCCACCCACAAACACTTGAGGCCAGGCCTGTGGTGCGCGTCTCAACTTTAGTAAGTGTAATTTTCACTTACAGTAGTAGACATCAGCGCTTCAGTAAGGACCAGAACCGATCTGTTTAAATAAAGATATTAAAAACTATGACCATTAACTGCTGGCCTGAATCGAGAGAGTTTGAGCCAGGAACTGTGGCCTCCAGTACTACAGTTCCTCACCACTGTATGACCCAGTTTAAACCATCAGCATAGTTCAAGTGAAAAAGACATTGAGGTGTGGATGTCCAAACTGACCTCTTTCCCACCACCTTTTTTGGTTTTGAGACCACCTTTTGCTTCCTGACCGTGAATGGCAGTAAGAGACCTGCGCACCAAGTTGCAGCAAGTTCTTGAACATTTAATAAAATCTGGCTTTAATGTTCAGCCAAAGCAGGAAATTATTCTTTATCACCATTTAAAAATAAATGATCTCTGTACAGTAATACATACATTAACTCCTTACAGCAACAGACCAATAAGTAGCTTTGATCAGATCATCAAAGCATCTCCTCAACTTAGGCCTTTAAACTTGAACCCCATCCTACCAGTCGCAACATCCTAACTACGTGGATACCAGTGTGTCCCCAGTGTCCTCTCTTTTTTTTGGAGGGGGGGCAATATTTTAATTTTGTATGTTACACACGTATCATGTACGTATCATGTATGTTACACACACACACACTTACATTTACGACATTTAGCAGACGCTCTTACAAAGTGCTTTGCTATTTACCCAAGAAAAACCTCAGCTAGTTAGAATAGACTAATAGTTCAAAGATACCTCTAATCTTAGACATTACTAAACACAAGTCAGTAAGGTGACCATAGTACTCTATTTGCCTAAGTACTCTCGGAAGAGGAGGGTCTTCAGTCTGGGTTTGAAGACAGCGAGCGTTGGACTCTGCTGTTCGGACACCCAGGGGAAGTTCGTTCCACCACTTCGGTGCAGGACAGTAAAAGAGCCTGGACGCTTGTCTTCCGTGGATTTTGAGGGATGGCGGGTCGAGCCGAGCCGTACTTGAAGCTGGAAGGGCTCTAGGTGCGGACTGGCTTTTGACCATTGCCATCAAGTACGGAGGGGCTGGCTGGTCCGTTCTTGGCTTTTTAGGCCAGCGTCAGGGTTTTGAATCTGATGCGGGCAGCAGCTACTGGAAGCCAGTGAAGAGAACGCAGCAGTGGAGTGACATGGCTGAATTTAGGGACAGACACACCCTCAGAGGTACTTGAGGGAGACACGCAAGCAATGGATGATGAAAATGCATTGGGTCATTTTAAAGTATTATTACTTGGAAATAGTAAAGACCTGCCATAATTAAATTTTTACCACTTCTAAGTAGTTGTCAAATAATGATAGAAGTGGTTGGAGATTAAAATTTTACCGTCCCAAAGATGTAATAACAATAAGCCAAAGCCAGGGTTTAAGGGACTGCTGTATTTTATATACAGTACTATCCTACTTTTACATACAGTACTTTTACCCACTTATGCACTATAATCAAAAGCATTTCCAAGATTCTACCACCTTTCGCTCAGCCCCCTATTATCATGACATTTTAGACCTCTGTCAGCTCACGCTCTTTCCCCATGACGATGGTTTTGTGCTGTACTACAGCTGACCGTGATCTGTGCCGTCCCAAGCAAATTTCATCATAAACCAGGGGCCGTCATGACTGTCTGATGTGAGTGTGACGGTGGGCGAAGGGAGGTAGCATCTCGTGTATATCCAGTAGGCCGTATTGCAGCCTGCAGTAGTGCTGGACAGTATGTTATTACACCGTATTTTGCCTATTGTCTCTTCAGTTTGTTAGGTCTGCTGACCTGAATGTGATTACATACTCGCTCGCTTTCATCCCATAAATAACATCTGCCCGGAGCCTGACTGCAGTTAGCAGCCGTGCCCCTGTGGCTGCAGTTGCTTGCCTCTGCCTGTAGAGGTGCTGTGTTTTATCTCGGCATGGCTTTGAGATGGGAGATCAGATACCCACTCAAACTGAGACTCCACTTAATGAAATCACTCCTGCTGAGCGCTCTTATTATACATCTAACAATGTGTGGCATGTTCCACACGCACAAAGCGAGCTCCACAGGGAGACGTCTATTTATATACAACTCAAGCCCAATAAGTGTTCTTTTGTGTGTTTGTGAGAGTGTTCGAGAAAGAGCGAGCGAGATGAGGATGGTGAGAGGGTTCTGCTTTATTCTCACTGCATAGAGAGCTGTATTATGATCATTAGTTCTGGAGGACGGAGAGTTGGAGGAATGCAGTGATGGGTGCTGATTTTATAATGTGTTTAAAAACGTATTTTAAGAACCTTAATCTTGGGCTTAAATGCTTTTGTACTGTTTGTAAAGAGGATTTTTTTATGTAAAGTGCTTTACAGACTAATACTTTAATATGAAGTTAATATGAATATAATGAGTCTAATAATATGAATATAATCAGTATGAAGCTTAAAATGAAAAGGCTTCAAATGTATTGTATTTCTATATGTGCTAGAAGTATATGTGTATTTATGTGAAACAGGAAAAGCTTAAGACACCCTCTGGGGGGAAAAAATGGTTTGTTATGGTTTGCATTCAGGATGGAGAGTGTTTGTGTCGAATGATCACCACCCCACCTAGCTCACACCTGGCATGAGGCATGGTGCCAATAGGTTCATGTTTATCTTCTGTACAGGGACTAGAAAAGCAGTGTTTGCATTTGCACATCTGTGTCGGCAACTTAAAGTAGCTGAATGCTTTCATTAGATAGGGTGTCCACAAACATTTTGGCACATACGGCTTTAAATACCGCTCTAGCCCATGCCTGGCATTGGGTATGGTGCCAGTAGGTTCGCTTTCCTATGGGGCTTGCATTTACACATCAGCATTGGGGGGGCGTTGGGGGTAGTATGTATAGTTTGACATATTTTTTTTGTCCCGAACTAAACTCATCTAAATAAAAAAAGGTGGGCAGGCATCCACGCTGCACAGCCATGCACTGCCTGAAGAGCACAAAGCTAAATGCTGCATATAGAAATGTTCACTTCCAAAGCATCCCCTGACATCCGTAGATAAAAAGGATGTGAATCCGTACTACAGCCTGAACACATTTCCTAGTGAGAACGCCTCGGTAATCTGTGTTGTTTTCCCCCCCTCTTTCAACAGATGTGTCCTGTGTGGGAGAGGGCCCGGGTAAAGCTGTAGAGAATGGTCTACAGCATCCCCACCACAGCCACAGAGCAGTGCAGCACAGCAAGGTAAGAGTTAACACTGCTTCACATGAGAGATAGAGAGAGGCCCATCTAATCATGTTATCATACGAAATGCGTTTCCAAACAGTCCAGAGATATTTAATTTCATCTCCCCCTCTGTGTCATACCCAGTGATTGCACATTTAGATGAGTGTGTCTCTTGATTTGCTTTGTAGGACAAAAAAAGAAAAGGCTCGAGTCCATAAATAGCAGCTTCTCGTCTGTTTCTGATGCTAAATGCAGAACGTCTTCTAAAACAGTGTATTTTAGGAGCGACTCGCCCTGATGTTTGTGCTCTGATGCTGTTGGATGTGTATAAGGGTCTGGTGGAGTAATCAAATAGTCGATCTGTCTGTCTGTCTGTCGGTCTGTCTGTCCTGAAAACATACAAAAGCAAAAAAGGCAGATCGAGCACAGACCGTGCTCAATGTCTCTTTGGTTACTGAAGTGTATAGACACATGCACACCTATTTAATACATCATACACAAATACACTGTATGGACATGGTTCAGGATTATCTGCTCCAGGCAGTACTTCTATACAGGGACTAGACAAGCTGTGTATCTGTGAATGCATGCGTTAGGAGGGACATGGTGTATATAGGCAAATGAAAAAGCTAAGTTTTGTTGATGTTAAAGAAAGAACCCATTCTCACAGAGAACACCTCTGAATACACACTTGCTGTGTATTTGCTAAAGTATACCTTAAAAAAAAGTCAATCTCAATGGTCATTTGTCACACAAAACTTTGTACTTTGCAAGAGAAATAAGAAAAGTCTTCTTATTTTTCATTGGAAAGTCTGTTGTTCCAAGTTGTTTTTTTTTTTTTTTTTTTTTTCTACTTCCAAAATGGCACGAAATTGGAAATTCAGAATGAACCAACAGAAATGCTCAGTTTTATTTTAATTTACTAGTAAAGTTGCCATTTTGGAGATGCTCCTTTTTATTTATTTATTTATATATTTATTCATAACCACAACAATATATTAAACATAAAACATTAGACTCAGGGTAAGGGGGCAAGCTATCACTGTCAACTATATATTTAGGTTTACATCAGTTTAAATAGCCAAAATAAATAAATAAGATCCCAAGAAAAAGGACATTTACTGAAACCAGTCGTCTAAAACGTGTCCGTCTTTCTGTCCTGGCTTTCAACAAGGCGAAACAAAAGCCCGGATCAGCAGCAGAGCTGCAAATGTCATACCATTCTTTCCTAACCTTTCCCCATCTTTTACTGGTGATTGTCTGTCTGATAATGGCCCTCTCTCTATAAAGTTGACACTTTATTTAATGGCCTGTTTTGGATCTTGTTTTGATTGGGTCAGCTGATCTCCAACATCAGATTTTGGATTTTTATAAATCGTTGAGTGTGTTGGGTCATGTGTTGGATCGTTTAGCCATTTCTAGCCGTTGACTAACGCATGTATAGAGAAATGTGTAGAGAGAAACATCACACGGACGACCAATCGGTTTCTGATTATCCTTACTTTGCTGCCCCCTAGTGTTGTGGAGATCTGTCTCTATTTAAAGGTGATGTTTTGACACGTGTTAATATTCTATAATTACGGTGGGTTGCCGAACGATTTTAGGGGGGGTCAATGCCCCTCTTGCCCCTCCTTCTAAATGTCAGCCACATCCACGTATATAATCTTGAGACCGATACCTAAATATTTATGAAATCTAAAAATTGGGACTATTGATCCTGATGAAAAATAGAAAGCTTACAAGTTTATAAAGGTGCGATTGTCCAGCATCACCTAAACTCCTCAGCTTTTCTGAAGTTCAGTAAATACATTCAGATATCAGACAAGCATTTGTCCGATACTAGTAATATATTTTTAAGCAACTATCTACTGTTACTGTGTACATAATTCTGATATTACTGCACATCCCTGCAAATAAGTGTGTCTGTTTTGGTGTCTGTGTTTCCTCTTGCTCATGTGGAAGCAGCTGCAGTGTCAAAGCCTGATTGGCACTATTAGTTATCACTCAGTGATTACCCTCTTCACAGCTCTGTGGCCTTTCCACAGCATGCTCATTACTGTCACAAACAGAGGAGCATCTACTCAGGCTGAGGGCGAAACGCACTCTGGACCAGACGCGTTGCTGTCCCCTCCCGGTGGCACAGATGCAGATGGGGGAACTAACAGGCTAATGTTGGGGCTGGTTTTTTTGCACGCTGGGCTGAAGTCCTTAGTCTGGTTGTCTGGAGCGGGCAGGCTGCAGAGAGCCCAGAAACGGGGGGACGCTGAAATGAGAGGGGGCTGAACATCATCTCTGTGTAATAGAATTAGAGGGACAGTTTAGGCTCTGTTTACTTTGTAGACACGCTGTGTGTGTTTTCGTTGGTGTTAAGATTGCGTCCACCTCTGTGGAAAAGCTTGCTTTTTATAGCTGGAAGTCGTTTATTTAAGAGTGCAGAATTCTTTTCTGCTTTCTTGGCTTTTGGGCCTCTTTAAATATTTTCAGCACTGCACAGTAAGTATCAGTTGGTCTGTTAATGATGAGTGGGTTTAGTTCCCTTGCTGTTAATTGATGTCGTGTATGGGGCGCTCTTGATGTGTTAAATGGATTAATTAAAGGCATTAGTTTGGATTTCAGAGTCACATTGCTCCGTCCTTGGCACAGCAGACTGATAAAGACACAAATTGTGTGAGATGTTCCAGCAAGTAGTGTTGTGTTTGTTTTGGCACAATGTATTTACACTGATTAGCCATAACATTAGTACCTGATCTGAGATACTTTGACAAGAGCTAAGTTGATGTGATGTCTAGACGACTGGCTCAGATAATCTCCAAAACACCAGACAGATCTGGTCTTGTGGGGGTTTTCTGGTATGCAGTGGTCAGTACCCACCAAAAATGGTTCAAGAACTGGCGGCAGGGCCGTGGACACCGAACACTCATTGATGCGATCAATGGAGGCACCACCTCACAACTTCCAGGACTTAAAGGATTTGCTGCTAATGTCTTGGTGGCAGATACCACAGACACCTTCAGAGGTCCTCTGGAGTTCATGTCTCAAATGGCCAGATCTGTTTTGGTGCACCTACTCAATATTAGGCTAGGTACTAATGTTTTGGCTGATCAGTGTATTTTCTACAGTCATTTAAATGGATGCTAAAAGGCACCTTTCAAACCTGCTATTTTGGTTTGGACCACGCAAAAAACAAACAAGGTAGGTGTGAAGGCACCCGAAGTATCTCGGGGTCTTGTCCACTAGTGATGGCAAGAGAGCTTGTAAGATCAATTGCAGGTTGGGCACAGCGACTTCAGTCATGCAATCACCATAAAGGACTGCAGTGGTAAGGAGAGAGCTGAGAGCCATGGAGCAAAGCTCTTAGTTGATTAACCAGTTGATCTACATCCCTATCCTCACCTATAGTACAGGAACTTTGGGAACGGACCATAAGAACGAGATTGTGGCTACATTGGGTCACTGGACTTGCGCTTCTTTATAGAATGAGGAGCTCTGTTATCTAGGGGGGGCTTGGAGTAAAGCCACTGCTCTACTCCTAACCCAAGCCAGCGATGGTTTGGGCATCTGATAAGGATTCTCCATGGTCATGTCCCACTGGATGTGTACCAGGCATATCCAGCTGGTAGAGGACCCTGAGGAAGACCCAGGACCTGAAGAGAGTATATCTCCTGGCTGGCCTGGGAGCCCCTGGGGATCCCCCAGGACGTTCTGGTGTAACTGGTTGGAGATGGACACGCCTTTGTGCTTGCCTCTTGATGATGATGATGATGATGATCATGGTTGATATTTCTGCTTTCCTAAGGGATCTCTCCAAATCATCCTGGCCCCGGTCTTTGAGCAGTGGAGGTGGATTAGACCAAGTAAACTCTTCCTGCTGGCTCTGTTTGTCCGTTGACAAGGACTGGTCCCTCTGGTGTGATGTCCTGAATTCCATTATACTGCAGTACATCTCAATCAAACCCAGCGTCTATTAATGCACCCATCGGTTTTCTGGCAGACGCTTGGTGCTATTGGTATTCAGGGCTGCTCCTCTGCTGGAGATATGCCCTGATCTGATTATTATCTTCTCTGTCAGTACTTCTCTCTGAAAATGTTATTTTATGCCTCACAGCAGAAATGCTGGAGAAAATAGATGTGTTATGATGTCATCAGCTGTGCTTGGCTGAGACTGATATCTGCATGCCTGGAAGCTCACAGCTCTTCATTTTAGTTGCACGGTGGAGATTTACGTGCATGAAACAGTGCTTGAACATGTTAACACCACAAATTAGAATAATCACAATTGCTTGATGGCAAGAGACGATATGGCCGCTAGATAAAGATCGTAAAGCAGGGTGTTTCTGCAGCGTGCTGTGAGGAGTGGTGGCACTCGCCTGGTTGTGATGGACATGCTTTTCCATGCACTACTGCTGGTCACCTCCAAACACAGACTCAGTATATCTTGATGTGGGGGGTTAATATTTCTCAATTATCTCTGGAGTGCACCATTCATCAACCATTTTGAATAAAATGACGAACACAAGGGCTGAAGCCTTCAGTGTATGATTCTGTCTCTTCTTTGCTGTCTGCCTCTGAACTTTTAAGAGGGGCAGAGATCTCAAGTAGCTGTTCATGCATCTTAAAACAACTTGAAGGGGAATTCCACCAAAAGTTTGCATAATTCAGTGGCTGAGATGTAAATAAAGTCAGGGTGCATTTGATGGGAAATTGATCCTCATAGAGAAACTAGTGGTAAAGTTTCAGTGGTAAATATGGGAAAGCTCGTCCTGACTGCCACACAAAAATAGCCATTTTATTTACTATCAAACACCAGTGAGTCTACATGTATCTTCTGGGTTTAATAGGTAATGTTGGTGATGGTAAATCTGGGGTAAAAAAAAGTTGCTCTACATGTATCAGTTTGCCATGAATGTAGGAAAATTATAGTTTATATATGCCCATCAGTTCAGTTTGGTTTCCAACACATTTACATGTATCTGTTTGCCATGAATGTATTCGGGTGGAAATACAAAAAATAGTTTAGGCCTAAACTTGAAACTATCAAATCCTATTGTAGAACCCTGTTTAAAATCACCAGAGCTGTTGTGTAGCTTTAGGCTTTTTATTTTGGCTGTACTAAGCAGATATATACATGTGAATTCAAATCTATTTTATTTATTTATTTATTTATTAACTATTATTTTACTGTGACCTCTGGGAAAACACACAACATAATATAAACATTATAGTGATTATCTTGCTGTAAGATTGCATCAGTTCAGTTTGGTTTCCAACACATTTATAACCCAGTTTCTGTGTAGTAACACATTGTCTTGTATACAATGTGTTACTTTTCATCCTTTGTCATTGCTGTTAATATTTTGCCTTATGCTAGCATTTCCCCAACCCCCAGGAGCCAGTCTTGACCCCATTTCTCTCTGGGCCCGTGTTGACTGGATTCTTTGGAGTCCTGGTTTGCTTTTAATTGGAGTCAAATTTTCCCCAACTTGAGTTTAAATACCCCATAAATTCTCCACTTGCCACATGGTTGAGCAAAGTAAGCTCCTTTGCCACTTCCATATCTTAACTCCTAAGGGTTTCTTAATAATAAGTCTTTGGGCCACACCCTGTCTGGGGTCTGCAGTACCCTAACTGAATAAGAAGCCACACAACCCAGCCTTTGTCGAAAGCTGCATGATATTCAATCTCCTTCCATCTTCAGTTAAGTCCAACAGTTTAATTGTTTTGCTATAGACCTCACTAGCTCATCAAAACTGCACCTCTATCCGACTCCCCCCACCCATGCCCTTTATTGTAACCCTAGGGGGATGGGAATGGCTAAGCCAGTCAGTCAGCATATGGTCATGAGCCGGCTAATAATCCAGGCTTACTCGCTGGGTTAGCCTCAGTCTGAGCAGTTCTTTGCAGTGCCAGACGCAGACACCGAGCTGTTAAAGATCTATAGCACAACCACCACGGACACCCATGGGCCCGGGCCAAATCCGATGGCCGAGCGGACCGAGCACGATGCCAAACCGTGCATTTATCTCTCCGCCCTCATCGAACTGTTTCTCCGTGAGCACTCTCCGGCCGAGGCCCTCTGGTCGTTCATGGCCATGTGCTGGTTCTGGCCCGAGTGTGTGGACGAGGGCAAGGACATTTTCCTGAGCTCCACCCTGCTGGTGTTACGTCGGCTGGTTCTGGACAAGCTGGCCAACCTGCTGGAGGACATGGCTGCCTGCATAGCGTGCCAGAAAGCGACTGAGGGATCAGTGATCCTGGTAACCTCCTTGGCTTACTTTCTAAATCCTTTGGGTGCAAGGTTTGAGGAATACTAGTGTTCCTCACCAGAATTACATTTTTTTTTGGGGTTTCTGTTTCTCGGAAGGATAATGATGACTGCGCTTCGAGAAATACATTCACACCATTTCATTAGAAGTCAACAGACGGGGTCTTTTTAACCTTCTTATTGGTTTCATCGTGTGTTTTTGAGTCAATCATTTTCCTGAGAATAAACTATGCTTGAAAATGGTCGACTGTGGTAATCAATAGAGATGCACCGATCCGATATTGGGATTGGATGTCGGTCCCTATATGAACAATATTAGCTGGGATAGGGTTTGGAGAATTAGGCTGATCAATGGACCCGGTCCTTTCACTTTAATTTGTTGGTGTGAGACTGAACTAAATGTTTACATGTTTACAGTTTTTGATTACTGCTTGTATGTTTGACCAAGTTGCTTATTTATTCTCAGGTGCAGCTGCTAGATTTTATTTGCATTGAATTACGCTAAATATTTAAAAATAGGATTGATTACGGTTTGTGTGTTTGACAAAGTGAAGCTACTTTTAGTTTTGGATGATACGTTTTATATATTTTAATATATTTTAAGACGTTTGACTACTTTTTATTTAGAATTTGTATCAAGGTCCTGCACATTTGTTTATTTTAGTGACAAATAGCAATTTAGTACATTTTATCTGTGTTCATTTATTATTTTGTTTTACAAAGTTAGTAAAGTAATGTTTAATCAATCCTGATTCCTTCATTCTCTCCCACATGATGTATACGGTTTATTACCAGTGGTATCGGATCGGTATCTGGTATCGGCCGATATGCAAAGTTTATGTATCTGTATCGGAACTGAAAAAGCCGGATCGGGTCATCCCTAGTAATTAGGTGTGAGCTACAGATGTGTCGGATAGAAATTAAGTTTCGGTTTAGTTATCCAGTCATAAGATCTTCCTATAACTGTAGACCAGGCATATTTGATGCATATTGCTGTCTGTATTAGATCTAGTCCCTGTTGAAGTGTGTATGTGTGTGGTCTATCCTGCTGAAGCTGGACACTGTGTGTGATTTGTGTTGGACATCAAATTAGTTTTGGCATATAGTCCAGTGCGGTCTGCAAAGTTTACGGAATTGCACATTATCTCTCTCAGTAGATAAGATAAGCTCTTGCCCAGACATGCTTTGCTGAATATTCCTTTTCATGTTGATTGTGTTTACCATTATACTCAACTCTGCGAAGGCTTTGTGAAGGTTTCTCAGGCCTCTAAGATCACACTGGCTTTTACTAAAACATAGAAACTCCTCCTCAGAGAGCCAGCGTAATAATGTTTGTTTAAGGTGAGCTCCTGGGCCTGCAATGGGAAGTGCAGTGTAGCTTGCATGGCTCTGTGCATTGATTTATGTGCTTGTGTCTTTATTTATTGAGCTTTAAAAGAAGATGGCAGCGTGGCACAATAGCCCTCACCCCAGGGATGAATCACAAGGTGTCAGAGCTTTTACTACTGCATGACGGGACGTTCTCCTCTGAGCAATGGGCGCAGCTCACACCAGGGACATCCCATATTTTACCTGGGCCTCTTTGGGAGTTTTCTTTTCTTTTTTTTCCTCCCTGCTGCTCCTCTAATGCACTTTGCAAGAACAGCTGCTGGAGATTATTTGTTTAGATCTCGGTTTGTAGCGCCAGCTTTCTGTTGGGGGTCACATATGGCAGTGTGAATGTTCATCAGTGGTGAGAAAATGCAGCACAACAGGGCTGTCACGATTACTCAATTAAAATAGAATAAAATAAAAAATATGAAGATTTAAACTTTGGATCTATGGAGGTTATGGAGAAGTCTGATACTGGTCTTTGGGTCGACGTGTCGCTGGGTATCAGTACTAGGCTGATCAGCACAAAATGCTGGATCAGATATTGAAGCGGGGGAAAAATGAATTAATCAAATCCTGTAACTAATCTATCCTGGAACAGCACACACTCGCACTAAGTGATGTGATGTGATGTGATGTTCGCTGTGTCTTCTTTTTATGGGGTGGGAGAGTAGGTGGGGAGGTTGGAGTAGCTTGGGCATGATGGAAGCTCATTTTAAGTAAAATATTTTAATTCATATTAGGTCAATTAGGTCATTTTAAAGCTTGGCCATTTTTTAAGGGGCCAATTCAGTGGAAAACCATTAGATTTGGGTGTACTGTCTAAACACTGTTGAAATTCCTAAATCTACCCCACTCCATATAGTCTAAATATGAAAACTAGGATGCAGAAACGAACCATTTTGAATGTATTTTGCAATGTCAGAAAAACCCACACATTTGCCTACAGTATTTTAGTTTCAGGGGTTTAGACTAAAGTTATAAGGAGTGTCTTGACCTGGACTGCTTTTTGAATGATGTGCAATACAAGGCAGCCAATCAGAACAGAGCACCCATCTCACGTAAGTACCCAATCACAATTCTTCCTAGCGCTAGCAAACACTCAACACTAGATGACCAAGGATCTCATCTGATGCTCATGAACCCAGCCATTGCTTTTTTTCTAACTGCTGCCAGTGCGACACACTCACACTAAGGGGAGCGTCAGGTCTCTGCCCAATCAGCTAACAGACGCCTGTACCGGCAAACACTGCTTAATAGTGGGAGAGAGCGCCAACTACCCACCTTGAGAGTACGGCCAATTATGCTTTCTTGGACTCCAGCTGCTGATGGCAAAGTGGCCTGGCCTGGAAACGAACCTGCAACCCCCCTTTTTAACTTAATTACAGCAAAATGTAGGATATGGCTGATGCATCCATCAAGTTGGCAATCTTCAATTTGTATACGGTTTATATTTGATACATCTTTATTTATTTATTTATTTATTTATTTATTTATTTATTGCTTTTTTTTGGGGAACTGTGCTGGACTCTTTGAAGGGCTCTGCATGGTTTCTTATTGTTCTTATTGGTTTGTTTATTGTTGTCCAATTTAAACATTTGGCTTAATTGTTACTGATGGGATCGATAGTGACCGACCAGTTTGACATGCTGGGATGGTCATGTAGTGATTTGCGCTGTTGTGAACAAGTTAAATAGATGCAGGTAAACAGGTAAATAGGCTGCAAGTTGTTGTAGCTTTTAAACAAACTAGTGCAAAGGTTAGAAAGCGTTAAGGTGTTGAAGTTAGGTTAGTGTGAGAGAGTTAAGGTGAGGCAGTTTACCGCCCCGCTCATGGAAAATGCCAAATAGGGCTAATCCGCTTCTTGGCAGACATACATATAAGAGCCATAATCCTTCTGCCTCCCACACTGCCTCTTATGACCTTACCGAGTTCAGAGCTGCCGCTTTGCGTCAGCTACGTGATTCAGTGCAAAGTAAGAAATAAATAACCTGTGTAACCTGCATAGATCTCAGACCCTTCATTGTTTATTCACTGACTGAAGCAACTGGAGATTCCCCCAGTAAAGTGAAGGCTACTTAAGAGCAATGGCCCTTCAGTAACATGGAGACTAATCTTGCTTGTCTTGTACAATGCGTTTTGTGCAGAGCCGACTGATTCAGCACTAAATGTGCTTTAGTGGCAAAAAAAAAGATCTCCACAAGCAGCATTTTATCAATTTTCCTGGTTTATGAACTTAAGTAAGTGAAAATCCAGACTGG
Source organism: Salminus brasiliensis (assembly GCF_030463535.1). Classification (NCBI taxonomy): domain Eukaryota; kingdom Metazoa; phylum Chordata; class Actinopteri; order Characiformes; family Bryconidae; genus Salminus; species Salminus brasiliensis. The sequence continues at coordinate 6,774,946 of NC_132887.1, forward strand.
CCTAAGGAGTGAAATGGTGCAGGGTGGTCAGAGAAGCACTCTGAGGTGGAGAGAGATGTTTCTGTTTGTGGGTAATTCAGTGTTCTGGTGGTCCAGGTTTAGCCATGCCGTTTTTTTCCCCCTCCATGCAGGTGTGTGTGTGTGTCTGCATTGCCACTGTCTTTTGAAGTGCTGCATAGCACCTGCCAAGGCTTAGCGTCAGGAGACCAGGATTTGGAATTAACCAAGCCTGGTCTCACATGCCTAATGACCTCCAAGTAAGCTCTGTTTACTAACAGGGGTGTCGAATCCTTTTGTTTCGTCTGCCGAGTGAAACCAGACGACACACTACGGCTAGTTTTCCTGAAAATGCTGTTCTTTTCCAAGGTTCAGGAGTAATCTGGTATTAGCCAGAGAGCTGTGTGGGGAATGCTACTTTTGACTTTCAGAGGGAAGGACAGATGCAGATATCTCCGGTTGAACATGTGGGCCATCCCAGACGGCTGCTGGGGGTTGGCTGGCTGTTCCAGAATTGAATTGAATTTTAATGGAACTAATTCAATTGGCTGACTGACAGCACATTGATTTGATACAGGTTTGCTGCAGGTGATTGGAAAGTCGACCGTGCTGTTGCCAAATCCAGCCTGTAACTCTGCAGTCACCATAACCTTAAGTACACGCTACCGGTCAAAGGTTTTAGAACACCACCAATTTTTTCAGGTTTTGCTGAAATTTCAGCACTTTGTACCATTTCAGGTTATTTACTGGATTTAAAGCCCAGTGACCTCTAGTGGTACAAAGGTAAGTGGTAAACTGACGGGACTTTTGAGAAAAAACAAGGAACTAAAAATTGGAAAATGATGTAAATTGTAAAGAAACTGGCCTCATCATTGGGAAACCTGCAGCTGCTCTGTAGCAATTGAAGTAAATTAAGCTCTGAAAACCGATGCACTTACAAACCCTTTATCTATATGAAAGCAGTGTTGGACGGACTCTTACTGTTACTACACTGCATCTACCGCAGTATTTACACAACACTTCTTATACAGATCACTATCGTAATTTTCTGAAAAAGGGCAATTATCAAAGATCGCAGGCCGAGGATTCTGACTCCTAAACGTGGAGGTTTGTCCTTCTTATGAGAAACTCCAGATAAAGCCAGAGTGTGGTGAGGACAGTTTCCTACACCATCAGAATAAATTGAAGAGGTTGTGTACGGGAAGAGGTCTGACGCACTTAAAATCCAGCTTGTATGATGGGTGGCTCACTTGACCAAACCCTGTAGCTCAGATTTAACACTGGACCAGGGCTCGGTTTCAGCTGTGAAGAGAAGACTTGGAGCTGCAGGTTTGACTGCAGGTGGATTGGCAGTAAGATGGCAAAACAGGAAAAGAAGGCTTGTCTGGGCCAGGCATTTTTGACCAGTGGTGTTTGTATGAGCTGAGAAATGCCAGCAGTTATCTTAATGGGATGACCTGTGGGGTTGTTTTTACCACTTAAATGAATCAACCTGGATCTCTCCAACACCTCCAGTTTGTTTTGTAGAGCTGCGCCATATGTTGTGGAACTAGTCCCAAAGAACTGACAAATGACATCTGTCCTGCTCCCGTCTCTTTCCCTGCCTAATCCACCTTAATTGTGTTGCTTGGACACAGTGGTCGTAGACCAGCCAGAAAAGTCGTCATTGTATTGATGTTATTGAAAGGCCTTGGCCTTTGGCAGCGTGTTCACACTATCTGGCCTCTTCTTTATGTGCTCTGGAAGCTGCAGTGGGTCACGGGAGTTAGGGGAGGCTTTTCCCCACCATGCACACAGCCAGAGGTTTTTGTCTGCTGGACAGCAATTGATATGCAGATTTCAGTGGGCAGCAGCACTTTTTGTTTTGTGTTTTTTTTGTGTCCACTTTTCTGCTCTGTCTACGTGCACAGAACTGGTTACTGATCGATTGGTGGATTCCATCTAAAGGCTCTGTAGCCCTGAAGAGATCGCCAGCCTGTCGCTGAGGATTTTTAGATTCTCAGACTTTCAGACGAGGTGGTTGATCATCGCGTTGGATTGGGAGGAACATGTTGAACACGACTTGGTGGTGAGAAGTGGGTCCAAAGGAGGAGTAACACAGGAATTGGCTGTTCGGCCGCCATGCCGGCCTTTAGAACAGGCAAGCTGAGGAGAAAGGGATGTTCCTTGGTCCGGAGAACCAAGCGCCACGCCAGAGCAGCCTGGAGGCTCCTTTATAGGCTGCTCTTCATGGTGAGTGAGTTTTTGGGGCAGTGGGCGTTAGGCCAGGGGAAGAGATGGACACCATTTAGGAGAGTCATCAAGTGAGGGTACTGTTTATGCTTTGTGTTCATTTTATGGTTCTTTTTAGTTGGTTATACTTTTAAGGATGTTGCTTAGATGGTAAGGAAGAATTGGACAGCTTCTTATCTGGGCAGTAAGTGTTTATCTGCTCAGTTAAACACTAATATTAAAATAAACACTAAACATTCCTACAGAAAGTGGTGGTGGTTCTCCATCACTGTATTAATTATTAGAACATCTCCAGAGTTCTCCTCATGGAGTCTAGTATTATTTAGAGCTCTCCTCAGATCAACACCTGGTTTGGTGGTAAATCAGGGCTTAATGATGGTAAATCAGGTGAGCTGCTGCTGCTGCTGGCTGAACTGGGGGGGCGTCCAGGAGAAACCTGGAGGAACTAAGCTCTGTTCTTCAGACTAAAGATCTCACAAGATCTCACTACTTTCTTTAGAATGAGAAACTCTTGCTCCTTTTTACTGGATTTATGTTCACCTGCATCTGTTCTAATGGGATCTGGAGCTTCTATAGTAAACACAAAAACCCTCATATAATTAGCCTTGACTGTAAATTCACACAGCATTAATGTCAACTTGGTCTGTTTCATAGATTCCGGTTGGTTACATTTTTTAAAAGGTTGGTGATGGATGTTTTTGGGCTGGTTGGTGTCATGTTTAAGGATGATTGTGATGGGGTCAGGGTTTATGTTCTCACATTTTGTGAACTTTTTGTAGTTGGTAACATTTTTGAGAGTAGCTTGGTGTGGTGATTTTGCTGACAGACTGAGGGATATGCAGATGGCCAAGCTGAGGCATGCTGACACCCAGTAAAAGAAGCGTTGGAGGAGCTGTCATCTGTATTTTAAAGAGCAGGAGGGAAATTGGGACAGAAGCTGTCAGCTCTGCATGTTCTGTGGTTTTTGGTGTTTTTTTTTTTTTTTTTTTTTTTGTCTTCTCTCGCGCCTCCACACGCTCCCATTTTCATCTCTTAATTGGTTATTTGGGTCACCCGTCGTGCAAACAACCTTTTTTTGGTTACATTACACCGTTTCACAGTGCTGTGTTGCAGTGCCTCAGATCAGATGTGTTAGTGTACCTGCTGGCCAGGTTGTGGCAGTAGGCTTGCTAAGAAGACCTGGCTTTGTGTTGATGCTGTACTGTGAGGGGAAGAAGGGAAGCGCTTCATCTTACTCTGGTGTTTTCAGTAGCTGTGCAGTATTCTTCCGGCTGAGTGCGGTGTAGGGCCTACTGAGCTTCTCCTCGCCCCCTGGTGACTGCAGCAAAAACAAACCACTGTTTATGTACTTGCTTGTGTGTGTGTGTGTGTGTGTGTGTGTGTGTGTGTGTGTGTGTGTGTGTGTGTGTGTGTGTGTGTTACATAGAGCAGAATGGAGAAGGGTTCCCCTATTGCCTCCTATGCATCTGGTCTTTGTTAATCTGTCTGTCCCTCTGTCAGAGCAAGGGGCTTGCTTTTGGCATTTAGTCAGTGCTATAATAAACAGTGGGTCGATTTCCCAGTCAGGGATTATTCTTGGTCCTGGATTACATTTCCCGGTCAATGGAGAATCCCCAGTTCAGAATGCTGTGTAGTCCAGAACTAGACCCAATCTTTGTCTGAGAAACCTTCCTTATGTCCAAAAGTGTCCGAACATCCTTTCTATCTAGTTAATTGAGCTATTTTTAGGTCCTCACATAGTTTGTTTAATCTAATCAGATATGGTCACCATGCCTAGTGCAAATTGTTTGCTAGAGAGGTATAAGGTTCCTTCAGCATTGGGCTGTGGAGCTGCATTCTCTTGACAGATAGAGCTTCCTATAAGGCTTTTGGGATGTTTGTGATGCAGAAGTAATTGTTTAATATCCAGTGTATCCTCATCAGGTCTCTCATGGTGATTTAGGAGACAAACTCTTGGTTAATACACTGGATTTTAGAAGAAACATTCCTCATAGCACTGCTCTAAAATCTAGTATAAAAGTCTAGACTGTTCCCTGGACAGTAGACACAGGAACTCTCAGGAAACGCTCTAGTGTTGTACAGATACTGGCTGTAACCATCTACCCAAGAAAAGCTCATCACCAGGGCCTTTTTCACGATAGGACTATCATATGAGCATACCTGCACTGATGGGTATCTGTCAGGCTAATCTTAACAGGAAATGCTGGATCAGATATCAGACAGGATAGAAGCTTAACGGATGCTGCTCTGTAACAACTGTGGGGTAGTAGTGTTTTACCTGCTTTTTGGAGGATCTCAATGTTGTAAACACCTTTTTAATGAAAGCTGGAGGGTGTTTTAAAAACCTCCACACTGGAGACCATCTTCCAAAAGCTGTCTCTTCTGTGAGACATATTGTCAGGAGGTTAAAAAGTCTGAGGATTAGCAAACTTTTCAGTTAATATCGGTGTAGACAAGCAAGTCTGTCTGCCTTAGCAGCCCTACTAACCAGCAGATAGCATTTAGCAGCCCTCAGTTTTGACAAAACTGCAGCTCATTTCATTCTGGCAGTGACTTTAGCAAATACACTAAACTCACACAAGCCTGAGAAGCCAATGATATGCTATTTATAACTTTTCACTGTAGTTAAACAGCTGTTTTAGTGATTGCATGCCATGCTGAGGGTTTATGTTTCTGTCATGGAAGTTCTCTAGATGGCTTTAAGGTCCATTAGTTGTTGCAGCTCTAAAAATGGTTTAAAGAAGTCCCAAAAAAAATATAAAGGTAAAGGTGCACATATTTGTCACTGTACAGCGAAATGTGTCCTCCGCATTTAACCCATCTGTGGTAGTGAAAACACACACACACACACACTAGTGAACTAGAGGCAGTGAGTACACACACCCAGAGTGGTGGGCAGCCAACTCCAGCGCCCGGGGAGCAGAGAGGGTAAAGGGCCTTGTTGGGCAGCTTGCCGAGCCCGGGAATCGAACCCACAACCCTGTTATCGATGGCCCGGTGCTCTAACCGCTGAGCCACCACTGCCCCTACTAAATAGCGCCAACCGGGAATCGAACCCGGGTAGTAAGAATGGGAGTCTTGCATGATACCACTACACCATTAGTGCAGTCGTGCATTTTTGGTATATAGTAAGCAGTGGCTCGTTTATAGCACTGCTGAGAGAACAAGCTGTTCTGGACCTTTCCACCAAAATGTCTCAACAGGCAAAGATGCCATCAGTCCAAAACTGATGACGATTGACTACAGTCTCCCAAAAGAGCTCAGATTTCAGCTTTAAGACTGTTTATGAAGTTTAATTGTATTAGCAGGTCAGTTTAAGTGCTTCAAATTAAAGCAGTGTTAGGTGCGGATTTGTCATTTTTGTACTCTTGGGCTCCTCCTATAGATACAGAGTGTAAATTCACGTTCACACCACCAGCATAAATACAAATACAAGGTTTGAAGACCATAAGAGCAATCAGTCTTACTAGGTGTAAAGGTGTGCAGACGTTTCTCCAGGATTTTCCCGTTTTCTTCAGGTTTGGTGTAGCTGAAAAACCTCTACTAATTCAGCACAGAGCATCAACGAGATGAAAGTTTTAACATTGACTACAAAAACTGAGCCCACAGCCCATTAGCACCGCAGGCCTACATGCTAGTTACATTTGTCTGAATGCACTTTTTACTAATAACAGATTTGAAAGTTTCTCCCTCTCTGAATTTCATGCAGTATTGATGATGTTTACGCTGCATACGTCTCTTAAACTTGTGCTAAACGTTTAATCTGCTTAGCTGATTGAGGTTCATATTTCACTGTAGTGAAGACAGCCTCGCGCTCCGTGTTTGTGAGGGCTTTAATCTCTGTGTAATTAATGAGAGAGAGGGGAGCTTGTGGGAACTCCACTGTTGATGTGGGTGGTCCTGTCTTCACTCCGCGGCTCCGTCGCCTCTGGAGCCAAGCAACTGCTCTTTGAGACGAAGCCCACTGCCATCCAATGGAGCTCCTTCTTCCTCTCCTGCAGCCTCCCTCCTCCCTCTGCCCCCCCCCCCTTCTCTATCCCAGTTCGGCAGACCAGCTTTGAAGCCACTTCCGCACACAGTCTCTGGAGTGACCACACTGTAATTAGCAAACAGTGCAGCAAAGCAAAGCTGCTGGCTCCACCAGAGACCCTCCTCCTTCCTTCTTCTCTACAGCTAAGCCACTGACTCATCCAAAGCTCCCTCTCGCGCACTCTCTCGTTTCCCCTCTCTCCCCCTCACAGTCTTGTTTTCTCTCTCCCTCTCTCTCTTTTTCTCTCCCATATTCATCCTTATCTCTCGGCCTCTTCGCTCTCCACTCTCTCTCTCTGTCGTTCTCATTTTCTGTCTCTCTTGCTTACTTGCTCACATTTTCCTCTCGTTCACCCTGTCTTGCTTGCTTGCTTTTCACTCCGTGTCTATCTCTCTCTATCTCTGCCCCCCTCTCTCTCACTTTCTCTCTCTCTCTCTCTCTCTCTCTCTCTCTTTATCTCTCTCTCTCACTCTCTTTTTCTATCAATCAATCTCTCTCTCTCACTCTCTCTCTCTCTCTCACTCCTCATTCCCTTGCGCGCTCTCTCCCAGTTACTCTCTCTCTTTCTGTCTCTCTATAGGGCCCTCTCTCTATTGCTCATGCGCACCCACTCTTTTTTTTTTTTACACACACACACACACACACACACACACACACACACACACACACACACACACACAGGCTTTCTGTTCTGTGGCTTGTTCCCTGCTGCCCTTTATTGATTGGCTGGTCTGTCTGAGGACGTAAGTCTCTCTCACACACACACACAGGGTGAACGAGTTCGTTTTCAGTTTGTAAAGATCAACCGTCTCAATGAGACAGACACATGTGGATGTGCACACACACGCACGCACATGCATGGCAGTGAGCAGAACTGATGGTCTTTGCTGTAAAATGCTGTGGGTTCCTCCTCTGTTTACTCTCTGCGTTCTGAGGAGCCTTGAGGGAGGCTCTGGAGCTGCTGGGTTTCTTGCGGTTCCAGACACACACTCTCACACTCGTGCTCTCAGCTCCCTCAGAGCCAGGGGACACGGCCGCGGAGTGATGCAGCACAAGCTGCCGGCGGTTATTTTGGGACCTCTATTGTAAGTGATATTCATGCTGGTATTGATTTCCTACCTTTTGGATGGGAAGGGTTGAGAACGGTATCTGAGGCCTCCATTGTGTTGGTCAAAATGCTGACGCCGCTGTGAGCACGGAGCTCACCTCTACAAGGAATCAATGCCTGCTTTTTCTGGAGCTTTCTTCAGCAGGTTTGTAAAGTCAGCAAGGAAAGTCAGACCAGCAGAATCGGGTTAATGCAGAAACTGGTTTTATTGGTGGTCTTGTATTATACTGTGTTCTGCAGCAGTCGTTGCTGTAGATCAGATTGATCGGCATTATTGAATTAGTACAATGTCCCTGACATGCCAAACCACGTTGGGACTGTCGTTGAGTCGGACTCCCAGCCAAGACACCAACACCACTTTTCACACCAGAGAATGGGCGTCCACATCCTGCTACAGGATGCTGAGTAATATCGAACCTGTTGTGCCCGGCCTACACTACAGCATAGTCAGGCCGATGTGCTCCTCCCGACAGTTGTAAAAGGTCTCCTGATATCAGGGTGATCTTAAACAATGATCTTCCTGGATTAGCCTGTAATGTTGGGCGTCTAAAATCCAATCTTTACTACTCCGATGTTCTCCCAGTGCAGTCTGGGCTGACCAGGCGCGACTGGGATATCAACCTGATCATCCTGTACTGTAGTGTGGGCCAGGCTTGACCTAACAGAGCTGGTAGCAAGTGTTCTTGTTGGTGACCTTGTTGGTGGCAGTTTGTAAAGAAGTGTTGGTTGGCTTTGTGTCTTGGGGGAAGCGCCCTCCTAGGTGTATTTAAAAAAAAAACAAAAAAAACAAACAAACAAAAAAAAAATTATATATAATAAAAAAATAATAATATATATTATTTGTTGAATTTTTAACTTTTTCTCCCAATGTGGTTCTTCCAATTAACCCATGCATTTGTAGCTCCCCATGGAGGGTAAGGTCTCAACAAACACTATATGGACTAAAGTATTGGGACACATCCTGCTTTTGTTGGAGTAACTGTGTCCACTGTCTAGGGAAGGCTTTCAGCTAGATTTTGGAGCAGTGCTGTGAGGATTTGATTGCATTCACTGATGAGAGCGAGGTCAGGGCATTATTGAGGTGTTAATAGATTCATGTTTATTTGCTTCAGAGTGTCCTATTGACAGCACTTCTCTACAGGGCCTGGTTTGTGGATCAGCACAATAGGTACAACTTAGAGTATCTGAATGTTTAAAAAGGGGTGTCCACAAACATTTGGACATAGCGTTGTAGTTCAAGTATAATGTTAGTAACGTGAACTTGTTCCCTCGTTTGGCTCTACCCATCTCCTCATCTCTTGTACATTATGAACGAAGAAACTCAAATAGCCCTGCAGATCCAGTGAACTTCAGGGCTTAGAAAAGTCATTTAATTTCAACTGCGTATGAATAATTTTGCCCAGGACTTGAAATATTCATTGTTCTTCTCTTTTTTTTTTTTCTTTTTTTGGACATTCAGTGAAGTTAATCCTTTACTCTTTGAGGATAATCTCTCTCTTATATTAGCATATCTGTGTAACTATTTGGTCTGAAGGCCTGTTTATGGAGAGAGAAATTTAAATGCTTCGACTCGACATGAGGACTATCAAATTTATGCTTCCTCTGACAGTCCATCATGCTTTATTTGGTGTCCTGAAGTAACTCCTCCCAGGGCAGAGGTGCCATCAAATATATTCCCCTCTTTTTTTATTTTTTATTATGATTTTTTTTATATAAACCTTGAGCCTTGGATCCTAAAAGCATCTCAGCAGAAAGATTAGAGAAGAAAGAGACACCGCGACTGGCCAGTCGTGCACAGCGTCTTATCCATGCTGACAGGCAGTGTCATAGCAGTGGCACCTCTCCATTGAAAGGTTTGAGATTTGAATATATGAAAGGGGTGGCACTTTTCATTTTCATGAAAGAGCCCTAGACTGGCTTTGCCCAGTCAAGCTTGAGTGATTTGACTATGCAAAGTCACTCATAATAAGCTGCAGAGGAACATTTACTGGGGGAAATTTGCCAACAAAAGTTGTGCAAATAAGAAAACTTCACAAGCTGAATTCCATCTGTTAAAACACCCCACCATTTCTATATTGTGGAATTTATTTAAACATCTAATTTATGAATCTTATATTTATTTATATGTATTAAACAAAAGGGTATCTTGGACTTTGAATCTTCACAGCACGCTTTCCAAGACAGAGCACTTCCTTGTTGAGTGAAACTGTCAGAGGAATGTTACTTGACAAGATGGTGTTTTGCATCATCTGGTTTCTCTGATATTTTGAATGCGTCAGCATCCGGATGGCATCCGCATGGGAACTCAGTCCGTTCTTTCTCCTGTGTGTTTCAGAGCGTGGAGACGGTGTGTACGCTGTACCACTCCTTCCAGGAGGGTTCTGGGGGACTGATGGAGGGCCAGAAGGAGTCAGCAGGGCCGGAGCCCACCCTGCTCAGGCCCTGCCCACGGCACATGTCCGCCACTGAGAGATTACGCAAGGTCATCCAGGAATTGGTGGACACTGAGAAATCCTACGTCAAGGTAAGAGCCCTTAAAATGCCATGTGATGTGCCGTTAGCATAGGTAAATAAACAGGCAGATTACTGTGCAGAGCTGTGGACTCCTGGAATACTAGATATTAGGCAATGTTCATATTATTTATATTAATACTGCGGTTTAAATAAAGAATTAAATAAATAATCCAAGAAGAAGATGGTTGCCAGAGATGTGAGTTTGACTATTGCCACTTAGACCAGGAGTCCATGAGGGCACAACTCCCCGTGGACTATGGAATATGTAGAAGTGAGGGCACTCCTCCAGTTTGTTGAGCACTAGTTTGGTTAGGAATGCACTCTTCCAAATAGATACTACAGAGGGTTCTTTGAGCGATGCTAAAGTGGAACCACTTTTGATTGTGAGAGTGAGAACCTTTTACAGGTTAAAGAACCTTCCCTTTAAGCTATTTAAAGGTTCTTTAATTCAGTGTAACTTTATTTGTATAGCGCTTTTCACAACAAATGGTGCCACAAAGCAGCTTTACAGAGATCCAGCCAAAGCCTCTTTTGAGCAAGCCAAAGATGACCGAGAAGAAACTGAGACTCAAACACCGGTCAACACTGGGCAGCACTACAAAACACAGGACAACCAGAATAACTGCACAGAAAGAGTGAGAGAATTCCTAAAGGAAAGGAGGTCTATTTCGATCACTATGATGTATAGGAGAGTATTTGGATAGCAGGTTGTAAAATTTATCTAATAAATAAATATAACATTTTGTATGCATGACATAATATTGCAATAAATCCACTATGGCACAGGGGTTGTGAGGTTGAATCCCGAACCATGCAGCTTTACCATCATTGGCTGGAGCCTGAAAGAGCACAGTTGGGTGTTCTCTCTCTGACTGGATAGATGGCGGTCTCCCCCCTAATCACTCTTAACTCCGGCCCAGACGTCTGTTAGCTGGTGTTGTGAAGCTGGGGACCCGCCGCTCTCCTCTGAGCGTGTGGCTGACCAGTGGTGGTCATTTAAAAACAGGTGGTGGCTGGCTTCACATGTATCAGAGGAGACATTTGTTAAGTCCCTACCCTCCTAATGTCGGGGGCATTGGTCGGGTTAATTGGTGCAATAAATATTGTGTATAGTGAAAGTCTTTTATTTATATATATATATATATATATATATTTTTTAATAAGTCGTGCAGCCTGTAGTTAGGAGCATTTCTTACACGTCACAGTTAACAGTTGCCTTGTAAACTATTAGAGGTTTCTGACCAACTGATTGACATCAGTGCAGAATTTCACCAATCATTCAGAACTCGAGATCATTAAGAACCACAGACAAATTGTCCTTCATTGTTTTGAATGTGATGAAGGTAAACCCAGTAGCCCAGTGAGTTGCAGGCATGCATGTGCATTTATGTAAGGACAGGCTAGGGAGCATTTCCTTGGCCTAAAAAAAAACCTTCCCTGTTCCACGGTTCGTACAGCTGGCCCTGCTCTCTGCCAGAGTCACATGCACAGAAGGCCGTTGTTGCTCTCCTCCAAGTGCGGTCACATGACGTTGCGTTACATGCTGTTCGAAAAGATGCCGTTGCTGCCTTCACAAGTCTTTGAGGAAGTAACTGCTCGCCTTCACACCAGATTGGCTTTGCTGTACAGTAAGAAAATTCACACAGCAGGTGGCAAAGATTGACATTGAGGAGCTAATTGGGCAAAAGAAAAAGGCCTCCTCCTGCAGAGAGAGGGTATCTTAAATAGTTGATGGATGCTTCATTGATCTCCCAGGGACAGGTAATTAATTAACTTCTGCACAGGTAAAGAAGCAGCACCTCAGATGCCAGGGCTCATCTGTTTGCTGGATAAAAGCAGACGTGGAGGCATACGTCCAAACGGGAGGGGGAGGGGGAGGGGTGGCAGGTCCCTGCTTGAATCAATTTTCTACCCGCATCTAGTTGATGCTGCTGGTGAACCTTGGTACAGTATTAAATCTGTGCTAGGAGGAGGATGATGAGCTCCTCCTGGATAATATGTGCATGGAAAGCAGTTGATTATCCAAACGGCCACTGATTTGGTGGGTGGGAGGTGGCTGGGGGTGCTATGGCAGAGTCTTATGTCTAAGCCCAAGCCATTTGTCTATGATGTGCTGCGTTGGCACTGGTGGGCTGCTGTAAATCAGACTAACAAGAAATATTCAGGCTGATGCACTGACAGCCTGCCAGTGCCTTAAAACGGCCACAGCAGGCCCGGAAGAATCAGTGTGGGTGATTCTGGACACAGCTTTTAGCATTTGGGCCACACCGTTGCAGCACTGGATGATTAGGGACAGTGTCTTATGTTCTAGGTGAAATAGGTTCTGTGTTGTACTAAAAATCTTTTATAGTACAGTTTCTATATGGTAACGTGCATGTTTTTCTACCAGTGCTACCAAAGGACCGTTGTAAGCATCTAAGTGGTTCTTTAGTATAGAACCATCTCTTGAAGAACCCTTTTTCTAAGAGTTTAGCCAAAGCTTGACAGTAGGCATGGTGGCCCTAGGCTTGTGTGGCTGATCCAGAGATCCCCATTCTATTGATATTGCTGTTCTACCAGGATTATCATCAAGGAACCATTTGATTGCATAAATTTACCAGGAAATACTCTTGTATGTGGTTCTACGCAGCAGCAATAAGGGTTCCACTTTTGTTACACATCTAAGAACCCTTTTTCAGAGCAGTACCTTGCATCCCCATTTTTGCTGTTCTTTACTTTTTGACCTCATTTGAGTCTGACAGTTGTTCTTTACATTATGTCAGAATTTTATGATCAGTGGACCAATAGAAATGCTCCAAAATGACTTTGACTAAAATATTTTACATTGACTTCCATTGATGGCTAATGTTTTCTTCTAGCTTTCTTCTCCTGTAAAATGGCCACTGTAGAAATGTAAGGTAATATTGCTCAGAGTATAGCTAAGCTCTCTGACTAGATGATGCTTGGATATGTCTGGACGAGTAATGGTTGGCAGAAAGAGAAGGGGGTGGGTAGAGGAAGATGGGAGAGGGTGGTTAGTACAGATATGATCATCTAAATCATCTGTCAGATTGCCAGAAGCTCTGTATAGAATCCTGAGAGGTGAGTGAGCTTACCCTTGTGCTGGTATCCTCCTGTTTCTCTGTTAGGACCTCAGCTGCCTGTTTGAAATCTACCTGAAGCCTCTGCAGAAGGAGACGTTCCTCACACTGGATGAGGTAAGGCCAAATGTGAGGATGAGTTCTAAGGCCAGAGCTTTAATAGAACTGTAATCCTAAGAAGATGCACTATATGTCCAAATGTTTGTGGACACCACTTTTAATTAATGCATTCAGTTAGTTCAAGTTGCACCTATTGTTGACGCACAGTCTAGTCCCTATAGAGAAGCACTGCCAATAGAATAGGATGCCATGCTGCCTAATGGCAGGTGTGGGCTAGAGGGGTATAAAGCCCCCAGCATTGAGCTGTGGAGCAGTGGAAGAACTGTGATCTCACCGAAGGATTGGTGCTCCATCCAGTACTTTTGGGATGAGTTGGGTGAGGTGAGGTGGCGATGGTCCAACAATCTGACCTCACTAATGTTCTTTTTGCTGAATGAAATCAAATCCTCACAGCAATGCTCCTCCAAAAGCTAGTAGAAAGCTTGTAGACAGACAGATAGACACCAGATACCTTTGAGCAGGTGTCCAAATATTTTTGTCCATGCAGTGTATTAAAACTGTATGATAACTGGGAGTAAATATATTCTGTGCAGAAGGAGTTGGGGCATGTCTTGTTCTGAAAAAAAAAACACCCTTTACATTTGTCATGCTTTGCAGGCTAAAACTGCTCAACACTCAGTGTAAATCTAATGTACGTGTCCTCAATAAAAAGGATGTATTTTTCATAGAGCTGAATATATTCTCAAAGGCTTTCATTTACATTAGCAGTTCTATCTCAGTTGCTCTGAAGTTGCTAAGCTAAGCATGATCCCATCTTCTCTAACCTCATTGTAACTGATGCTAATGACTATATAATTTTAGCCTCACTGGTTCCCAGGCTGTGGCCCACTGAACTAGATTTGACCCCGAATTGGTTCAGGATATCCCTAAGGAGAGATCAGTCAATATGCGAAGAGGAGTGGTCCACATTAAAGACCCATTAACACACTAGAACATGCCCTTCCACTCAGCAAGCAGAAAACAAGTGGCTTAGAACTGCACTTAGGATAACTGGTGGTCCATTTTGATCTCAATTTGAATAAAATCAGAATCTCAATTTGTAATAAAATGAGAACAACTTAAAAGGGTTCTAATGCAGACAGAAATCTTTTATACAGTATATGGACAAAAGTATTGGGACAGCTGCTCATTGTTTTTTGTTTTGGTTGTCGTCTTCCAGATGGAGAGCTTATTTGGAAGTCTACCTGAGATGCTGGACTTCCAGAAGGTTTTCCTGCAAACTCTAGAGGAGAGAATCGCCTCCTCTCCAGACTTCAGCACTCTGGAGACCCCTGTACAATTTAAGGTAAGGGCCAAATGCGTGAGCATATATTAGCACATAGTGCACCAGTCCTCAAACGCGACCTCTCCACACTTACATCCAGTAGACTTCTATATGATGACCAGCAAAGGAGAGTAATGAATTGCAATGACAATAAATTACACTGACAGGGCATGGAGTGTGTTTTTATGGCTTCGCTGGGCTGGTAGTAGGGTGTAAGTGCATGCTGTCAGTACTGAGACAGATCATAGATATGAAGATGGGGGAGGGCTTTGCTTTTTTTTTTTTTTTTTTTTTTTTAAATACAGTTGGAGTCGGCGGTGAGCACAGCACGGCTCTCCTTGGAAAAGCGTTCTCCCCATAGTTCTTTCTCCCCATGCTTTAGAAAGGCTGAAGAATGCTTTGTCTCTCTCATTTCATTCGTACCATCCTGTCAGAGTCTCCTGAATCATCTCTCTCTATATCTGTCTGTCTTCCCCTCTTTCAGAAGCTGTTGTTTTCGCTGGGTGGATCCTTTCTCTACTACGCCGATCACTTCAAACTCTACAGCGGCTTCTGTGCCAACCACATCAAGGTCCAGAAGGTTCTGGAGCGAGGTACATCTCAATCTCCAACATCCAGAAGCTCATTGCAGTCAAATTGCGTCATTATCACAGAAATAGCAGAATTAGATATTCCTGTCCTTTAGGTGTGAATAATGGAGCCCACTTAATATCATAAATTCTGTGTGGTCCCTCGGGCAAAACTCCCGTTGAGAAGCGACACCCCTCCCCTTCCCCCCGCTTTCAAGTGTGTAATTTCACCCGTGGGGTTTTGAGTTCTAATATTTTTAAGACTAAGAATGGGAATCTAAATATAAAAATTCAGTAAACTGCCCACATGGCCACATATCCATCAGTTACCCATTGGTCATTTAGCTACCCTACATTTTGCTTTGCTTTTTGCATAAAACCCCTCTTTAGAATGTGCATGTAGTCAAGTGTGCATGTAGTTATCACTGCTAGGACTGGTGCAATACCAGAACTGTAATTTGGATTAAAGTATCGACACCAAGTGTACAATACTATAGCAGCTCATGTAGAATGCTCAGTATTGTCCGAACACCAGATTGGCACTGGATGGAACGCATAAATATTATTCATACAGCCGTTCATTAACAGAACTGATTATTACATTTAATACTTGACTTAATCAAATCAGGCACAGTTCAATGTACCTAACTTAATCTTACTGTGTAGATCCACCCTCAATATCCGCGGGTCTCCCAACCTCTCAGCACATTTGAAAAATGCATGTGACGGGGTTGTTAAAGAGCAGCGACCAGGGATTGTAAAGAGCTAATCGGAGGCCTTTTACATTGGGAGTGTCAACTTTTGGAAAATCGTTGCCCACCTCTGCGTAACAGATTGACATGGTGGCTGGTTTTAACAAAATGCTATCAAGAATATTTGTGTCCCCCTATGGGACGCTCCTCAGGGAACCTATTTGGGAACATGCATATTTATAATACGCCTGCCTGGTGCTAGCTTATTTACTTCCTATAAACACCTGAACTGAAAGTTAGAATATTGAATTGTCTGCAGTGCTGAAAAAGCTTGAGCAACTACCTTAAAAAGGCATCAGATGCTTGTGATGGTTTATATTTACATCCTGACACCTGATCATCTGATCACACACACACATTTTAATATCCGGTCTAAACAGGATTTTGGCCTGGGTGGAGGATGCCTGCTCTATGATGGCAATAGCATCATTAAATCCTCTGAGTACACACTCATAATTCTGAGTCTTATCGTGTGACTGAATATAAATGTTCAACTTAATTTATGTCTGCAACATTGGCCTGGTTTTCAGTCTCGGGCAGACTGCCCAGTGCGGAATGAATGAAAGAGTCAGCTGGCCTGCAACTATTAAGAGGGGGGAAAATTGCACCCCAGCGTCTCTTTAATTCGTCCCATTACAGGATCAGAGCAACAGTTTTGCGAGCAGGTACAGAAACGAGCGTTTAATGGGCGAAGGGGAAACCTGCCGTTTCCACAAAACACTCACGTGCCATTGGGCTGTCCCATGACCTGCTTCACACACAAGATAAAGGCTGTGCGTAGGCGTCTGTCAGCAGTCTTTGTAATTATACAATCTCACACACTGCTTCTGTTGTGCCAAGAGTTCTGCTCACACAGCGCTAAAGATTTTTTTTTTTTTTTTGGTGTCGACTTGTTAATTGCCTGCCAATTACTCTCTGGAGTGTCATTGCGGCTGTGGTGTGGAGTGCCTCAATAATTGCTCTAATAGCTCCTCTTGAACTGAGCACAAGCGCAACCAATACTTCTGATACTTGCACAGAAGGTGTGGCAGCGTTCAAGCCCTCAGACAGTTATGCGTTTCAGCAAAGAACAGCCGGATCATCCCTGATTGTAGCGTTGTAGTATCAGCAGTGCTCTTTCAGTCCTGTAGAGAAGGACCACCACCATGCTGGCTGCATGCCCCCCCAACCCCCCCCCCCCCCCCCCCTTCACCTTGTTGTTCCCAGTATCTGCAGTGTTGCCATTTTACTGCAGTGATTGTAAAAGGGGCGTCGCACAGCCTGTGCTGCCTCCTTGTGGACGTGTGATGAGGCATGAGCAGCAGCACGTGTAGCCTGAGGCCACCTACTGCATGCAGCCCTAACTAAGTCCCCCACAGCAGTGAGCCCAGGACGTGATGCAGGTTCTTTTCTGTATGTCCAGCTAAAACAGACAGAGCCTTTAAGGAGTTCCTTGACGCGAGGAATCCGACCAAGCAGCACTCCTCCACACTGGAGTCCTATCTGATCAAGCCAGTGCAGAGAGTGCTGAAGTATCCCCTGCTGCTGAGGGAGCTGGTGTCTCTGACTGACACGGACAGCGAGGAGCACTATCACCTCACAGGTACATCATGCACACACTGCAGCATCTCTAAACTAAAGAAGGAACCCATGATG
This sequence comes from Salminus brasiliensis, assembly GCF_030463535.1. Taxonomy (NCBI): domain Eukaryota; kingdom Metazoa; phylum Chordata; class Actinopteri; order Characiformes; family Bryconidae; genus Salminus; species Salminus brasiliensis. Next base: position 6,792,247 of record NC_132887.1, read on the forward strand.
GCAGACGAGATCATGATCTGAGTTTTTAAAGAGGAATGCTTTTGTTTATGATTGATACAGAGGCCTTGAAAGCCATGGAGAAAGTGGCCAGTCACATAAACGAGATGCAGAAGATCTATGAGGATTATGGCGCAGTATTTGACCAGCTGGTGGCTGAGCAAAGTGGCCCAGAAAAAGAGGTACTGCATTAAACATGCTGCTTGTGGTTACAGTTCCCACAGATTGTAACATTTCTCAGTGTTTTTTATCTTTCATGACATTTTAAAACATCTCCATCTTTGTCTTTCTGTCTCTAAGGTCAGTGAAATTTCCATGGGAGAATTCCTCATGCATTCCTCTGTGATCTGGCTCAACCCGTTCCCATCCTTGGGCCGTATGAAGAAGGAGCCTGAGCTAACTGTATTTGGTGAGTGGTCAGTCTAGGAATTGCTTTTTTTTCAGGTAGTCTTGTCATTTTGGGGAGAACTAATTCTAAAGAGCTGGTTAATAAAAGCTATTTTGGTGAACGGTTTCTCGGAAGGTTCGGAATGCCCACTATGTTCCCATAACCCTTTCCCAGGACATTTTGAAAGCCCACAAGGATTCCTCAGAGTTTGTATGTGGTATCTGCTGTCTACCATACAAGCAATTTCTAATTAATTTAGTGCAGCAATTCAGTTTAATCAAGGGCTTAAGAACTTGGTCATACAAGTGGTAAAGTGTGGGCTCTGACTCAGTGGTCTTTATATGCTAAATTGCTGTCTACGATGTCCCAGGAACGCAAGTTAAAATCCCAAGCCATGTCGCTTTGCCATCAGCAGCCAAAGTCAGAGAGAGCACAATTGGCTATGCTCTTTTTGACCCCATCACTCGTAAAGCGATGTTGGCTGGCACCGGTTAGTGTGGTGGAGCCTGAGGCTTTCCTCTGTGTGTGTCAGCTGCCCAGCATTGCTGCATTGTCTGCAGTTTCGGAAAGAGGTGGTGGTGGCTGGCTTTGCATCTATAGGTGGAGATGAGAGTCAAGTCCTTACCCTCCTAGGGTCAGGAGCATTGCTAGTGCTGGAGGGAGCTATGAAAGAGTGGGTTAATTGGCAGTAGATCTTTCCATGTTTTGGCATTTGTCATCCAGCACTATGGTTATTGAGACTGAATGTAAGAGAAACCCCTCTGTGAATTAGTTTCAACAGCTTTAGATAAATACATGAAGGCCTTCTCACAGAGGTGCCAGACATGTCCTACCACAAAGATCTCTTTAGCAACTGCCATCAATTCCCTCTAAAAGTCTAAACAGCTCCCAAGCTTACAATCTTTTTTTTTTTTTTTTCCCCTCTCAAGTTTTCAAGAAAGCAGTGATACTGGTCTACAGGGAGAGCAACAAACCGAAAAAGAAGATGGTGAGTCTCTTCTCACTCTGACAGTCCACCAGTCTGTGCAGAGAATACATTGGCGAATTCATCAGAACTGATTTCCCACTTTCCCCCCCTCCACTGTGTGTTTGTGCGCCTTTCAGAACGTTCCACGTCCTGCACACTCTCACGGAGGAGACCAGGACCCCTTTAAATTCCGTTGGCTCATCCCCCTTTCAGCACTGCAGGTCAGACTGGGCAACACAGCAGGTGAGCAGGTCCTTACAATTCACTAGTTAGCGTACTCCCCACAACCACACACCCCTGTAGAGGCAGTCTCTCAGCCTGATGCAAATCAGCTGTAATAAGTATCGCGCTCATCGCTTTCATTCTGGGCACAGAAACCAACTGTGTTTGGGAGCTGATCCACACCAAGTCGGAAATAGAAGGCAGACCAGAGACGGTGTTCCAGCTGTGCAGCAGGTGGGAGACAGGCTTGTTCAATTATAAAAAAAAAAAAAAAAAAAGCCCTAATTTATACCTGGCAAGAAGTTGAACATGGCATTCGCTCTCTCCTTCAGCATGCCTGAGTGCAAAGTCAACATAGTCAAGGTGATCCGCTCAGTCTTGCGTGAGAACGTGCGGCGAGGCATGCGAGGAAACGAACGGCCAGCTGAGAGAACCTGCAAAGACCGCTTCACCCCAGTGAGGAGAACTCTACCATCTTCTGCTAAACTCGGTCAGTCTTGTTTCCTATTGCTTGACTCATTTACTGCCCCCAAGCTGAAAGAGTTAAACCTAAGCCTGACCTGACGTAACCCGTCTGATGCTCAGTGCACAATATCTGTGCAGAAAACTGACTGTGACTCGACCAGATGGTTGCACCTTCACTTGGGGAGTCTTAACATCTGTGTGTGTGTGTGTGTGTGTGTGTGTGTGTGTGTGTGTGTGTGTGTGTGTGTGTGTGTGTGTGCGCGCGCATTGCGTTGCAGGTTCCTCTCGACCGTTCTGGCTCTGCAATAAGCCTATAGATGTCCTTTCCATTGCCAAAAGTGACCAGCTGAAGCCCCATCTCCTTGATTCAGATTCAGCCAGTGAGGGTAGTGGGACGCCCAGCAGTGGAGGTCCACCTCCAAACCATCTCACGAACCCTTCGTCTGGTAACCCCTCTACCCGTCCTTCAGCACTCGGGCCGGGCAGCATAAAAGAATCAGACATCCTCTGCGATGAAGAGAACGAATACAGCGAGTGTTTGGGTCATCACGATTCTGATCACAGTTCGGTCGAGGCTCAGTTCCGTGAGCTGCGTCTGACCGACGTCACGCAAGCCCCACGTGTCCAACCTGAAGGAGGAGAGGTAGACACTCCTGAGAGACAGCCTCAGCTGCACAGACGTCACTTCGCGGTGAAACGCAGGCCAGGTGGCGACGGTAGTAGCTTCAGGCGCCGCCAGGGGGCGCTAGTGACCATGCGGCAGCACAGCCGCTCACTAGACAGCCAGACGGAATCAGCAGTGGTCAGCGTGGACCTCAATTCCCTGCTGGAGCGAGAGTTCAGTGTACAGAGTCTGACCTCTGTGGTTAATGAGGACTGCTTCTTTGACAACGCTACCGAGAAGCCAGAGAGCAGCGCCACAGCATCGACTTCATAGCTAACCTGCAGCTAACCTGCACCTGACCTGCTGACCAGCTTCAAAAGACTTCTGTCCACTCAGTGATCTGGCAGCCTCTTCAAACCCTCAAGGAGTGAACCGTGTCTTGAGAAGATGACTACGTCAAAGCCACACTGAATGTCTGACTGTGAGTGTGATACCTTGTCTTCCATGTTGCCTTTTACATGGCTGGCGACTGAGGGAAGAGCAGCTCTAGTATGCTAATCAATTTAAAGAAAAAAAAAAAGGGGGTTGATCTTTGGTAGTGCCACAGTGACTGATACCTCCACCAAAGCTGAACGTAGAATCGGTTTTCCCTGAACTGCTCAACAGCAGTCACTAACCTTGATTTTCTAATCATCTGACAGCAACTGTTTTCCACCAACAAACCAAGTCACGAGACGTTCCCTTTTGATACCAGCTTGATTTAATAGCCTGAGTGCTGATGCAAAGTAAAGTCGGTCTCAACCCACACACAAACACACAAAGCACACACGCGTAGCGACCGGTACCACTGAAGATGTGCTTTGCCTCCAGTGATAACCGAAGTTGAGGACTCTCAAACAACTACAGGAATAATTACTTCTGCCGACTCTGCCTTGCTGTATTTTTTGTGCACTACGTACACATTTTGCCTCCTTTTTAGCTTTGCTTTTGTTTTTATTTGTACATCATGGAGTCATTGGAGTTTTTTATGCTTTTTTTATTATTTATTTATAGTTTTAATAGGAAGCCAAAACATGGGTTAAGACTTGATTTTTTTTTTTTCTTGAAGTACAACAACGTAAACAGGAGCTCTGCCAATGAACTGGACACAGATTGTAATGTAATATATCTTAATTAGTAAGGGAGCCGTAAGATGTACAAAACAGTCACGCTGTCGAGATACAATCAGCACAGTTTTGCTGAAATGTGCTGTCCTTGCCATTAAGAAGAAAAAAAAAAAAAAGCAGTTCATTTTTTAATGTCAAAATATGTATAGTATTTTTTTCATGAATGACTGTACTTTAACTTAACTTTTTAATACTGCATATCCCTTTGACATTTCAAGAATTTAAAAGGTGTTGTAAATGTATAAAATAAACAATGTCTGGTAAAGTGGAGGTGCTGTGTGTAATTTCTTATTTTTGTTATTTTATATTTTAGCCATATATAATGTTTACAGAGCTAATATTGTCAGACTGATCACTAACAGGGACACCGATATCTCAAAAAATGAATATTAACAAAATGGTGAATGCACGAGAATACGGTCTGGAAAATGATTGGCTTTATTGGAAAAGTGTTTATGATTTTTAATTCATTAAGCCTCTAGTTTTTCCTCTTTACTCATAATGTGAACCTGGCAGTTGTTTTTTTTTTACTCAGAATCATCTTTTGATGAATGAACCAATAGAAAATACCTTCCACAGAAAGTTGCCATTTTGGTGATAAGAGGTTTTTACAGCAACAATGTTATTAATGCACTGAGGGTGCCTCAACTGCTTTCCCAGCTGTCTGACCTAACAGAACAGCTTCTTTTCTCCTGAAGTGATTACAGCATTTCTATAGCTTTCAAATATGACAGTATTTCAGAGAAAATCACCTCTTCTCTCCAGCACTCTCCAGATCTTTCGTAACGGGAGAAATGGCCTGAATTAGTGAACCCCCTCTCTTTATTTCTCCTGTCTGAGTTGTCCACAGATTCTCTTCGTCAGACTCCTTCCTCATCAAGTACATTCTGTTATCGCACTGTTGCAAATTAGGAGGATTACAAGAGCTTCAGCACTTTTCGTTCCCACTGGCACTGCTTTTATTTATTTATTTATTTATTTTTGTTCCTACCTGCAGTTTTTTAGCTACAGACTTTGTGCAGGAACTTCTGGCAATGCTGATGATGTTACCATAATACAACCCAGAACACCCCTGACCAAGGCCAGTGTAACTCATTCCCTTGTTCCTGCCACAGTTACACTTCAGCTGGCCATTTGCCACACTTTCCCATCCAAGGGAGACCGAAAGGAATGGTGTAAAAAATTCATGCCCATGCCCCAGTGAAAATGTCACCACTAAGAGCAGTCTGTTGTCTCCCCATGCGAACGTCAGCCATTAACATTTCTCTTTCGTTATCGAGTGGCAAGAGTGAGGTTCTTGCTGCTGCTGCTGCCGCGCCGTCGTTTTTGTCTCAGCTCTTCTCTGAAGTCGTAGCCGATCAGTTGGCTGTTTTCCCTGCACAGCCTGCTGTAGGCGTCCGCTAGGGCCTGGATGTGGGCGATGGAGAGTTGCACAGGACGTAGAGTGGGGTCAACGTCGGCGCTGCGGAGAAGCTCCTCGATCAGCTCGAGGCGCTCAGCCTCGGGGAACAGCATCCTGCAGGACACCGAAGGATAAAGCATCATATACTGACTCCACGAGTTAGCGTTAAGACGTAGACAGTCTGGCATGGAAGTGACGTGGTGCGTTTTGTGCAGATGTTCACTTAACGCTGCCCAAACAAAGAGCATGCCAATGCATGCTGCAGCTGCTGCTCTTACATAAGTCCAGCCCTTGTATCATTATGCCATCCCAATGACTCATAATTGCTGCCCTCTTTGCACTGCTTCCTTTGTTAAATGGGCCTTAGCGTTGCTACGCCCCCAAGTCATTTCGGAGAAGTACCAGGAGTGCAGCTCTGCAGCAGGAACAGGGTTACCGTAAGCCCCAGGCAGACTGTTACTAAAAAAAAGAGCAGCACAGGGAGGTAGAAAAGGTGGAGAAGAAGAGAAGACAGCGCTTACTCGAGTCCTTTGTAGCAATGCTTCCCCCGGAACTGGAAGACGTGTCTGACCAATTTCTCCACCAGTTTAAAGGGCTGCTGGATCTGGGGCCGAGCCAGAGGAGTGAAGTGTACCACTCCCACATCCACCTACACACACACACAGCCCAGGAAACAAAACACACATGCGCACATATGAATGCCGATAGCGGTGCTACAGCAGGACTTCAAGAGCTACGCCCACACACACCAACCCACATGTACAGACATCGAGCTGGATGGAGAGATGAAGAAAGAAAGGAAGGAAAACGGGAGGAAAGAAATAGTGGTGGATAAGGAGGGGGATGACGCAGCATGTGATGGCAAGCCAGCTCCAGTTGCCACAGTAACACCTGTTTGAAGGGCCATGAAAACAAGCCTCTTCAGATATGAATACTAAGCAAGGCTCTCTCCGCGGCTGTGGCTCGCCGAACGTTCGGCAGCCGGGTGAATGTGAACACAGTATCAGCATCGTTTGCAGCCTCCAGGTTTTCAAGGAGTCGACCTTTTTGCAGGCTGTAACCTATTGGTGGGTGACTGTAGTGGCACTTCAGGGTTTGGACCTCCTTTTGAAGGTGAGGGAGGTGAACTAACGACTGGCCTTTCACTTCTCTCTCCCTCTCTCTCTCTCTCGCGCTTTCTCCCTTTCTCTCCCTGCTGCTTCGCCAATCCTCCAGTCAGCGCTAAGCTGATATGACAAACTGTTGAAGTAATCGTGCCAGACCCAGCAGAGCCCTGCTCCTCCTCAGATCTCCCTCCCTCGCACGCTCGTTTTCTCTCTCTTCCCCCTGCCGAGGGACGCCTCTTCCTTTCATTGTAAGCAATAAAAAGGAATTGCGCACAAAGAGCCACAACGCCAATCGCCGAGAAGCAGACAGCTGCCAAACCCAAACTGAAGCATTTTTCTCTTGATCCGAGTGTGTGTCGGGAGTCGGCGAGAGAGCTGTTCCTGCATGGGTCTTCAAAGGGGGTCTCAACTCCCCCACCCACCCTCTCCCACCACGCAAGCACCGACCTGCAGCAAAGCCGGCTGGAGGGACGCTCGCAGCCAGCGGTGATCGGTGAGGCTGTTTTTTTTTTGTTGTTGTTTTTTTTATTAGCCGCCACTGTTGGATATACTGAGGACTAATTGGACTAAACGAAACGAAGGCTTGATGCTCCATCTGGAGGATGCAGATATGAAAACAGCCCTCAGGCTGATGTAGACAGGCACGGACTACATCACGACCAGGTATGTCTGCAAAGTCTTCTGCTAACTACTCGGTCATGTACTGCTGAATATGGAAGTGTTTAATTGCTGTTCCCACCTCCTTCTTACTCCACTTTTTTCCTTCGGAGGGGCAGGAGGGTGGCATAATGGGGGTTTGGAGGGAGGGAAGAAACTTAATTAGTCCAAGGAGAGAAGGGAAAAAAAAACAAAAAAAACATGGTAATTGATTGAGCGCTGGATTCCTCCAAGCTGCACTTAGCTCTGCTCAGCTCTGCTCAGCTCTGCTCTGCACCGGCTTGGGGTGCTATTAACTTTTTGTCCGAGCTGCTGGTGCTGCAGTGATGCAGGACACCCCTCAGGCAGCAGCTGTGGGCTTCCAGGACTGGAGCGAGCGGCGCACTTCCGCTTATAAATCAATTAGGGGCGAGATGCAAGGCTTTCGGGGCCACGAAGATTGACGCATTACGTCCGAGCCGACTGAAAAAGGGAACGGTGACTGCTGCCATCAGAAGCCACTGCCTCATCCGCATCAACTGTGCAGGAGGAACAACGACATTAAGGAAATCAATGTGGCCACCTGTCACTTACGCAGGCGAGGTGCTGCTTTTATGCTGCTCTTCCTCCTGCAGTAGCTGTGGTGGGAATATGCAGGAAGCCAAAGCCAGGAAGGTCCCACATCTGCTGTAAAGCGACGACAGAAAAAGAATGCCTTTAATTCTGCTTGCTCCTCCAGTAATTAGACCATTTATATTCCGCACCTCATGATTTAGGAGGGCGGCTGGGGTAAGTCGATATCGAGACTATACGGGCAGCAGCATTTCAGCCACCAGGGCTGTCCCAGTCACTTTGGAGTGTGATTTATGAAAACGGCAGCTACATGTCCTCACTTGCTGCTTGGTGGTAATATATCCCGCTCCCACCATTAATCCTCTTCTGATAACCTTAACACGAGAGAAACTTCCATCTTAAATCACTCCCCTCCACCACCAGCGCTGCCTTGAAGATGCACCCACTGTGTCATGCTCTGCCTTTGAGTGGAGCTCCTGTGCAGCAACCTGAGAATGACTCCTTAACCTGCTTTAGCCCTTTACTCTCTCTTTCCATGGCACTCGTTCATCTTGCTTTCCTCTAGTGCTGAGGCAGATCCTTGGAACATGGAAACATGGGTTTCGCTTGCTTGCCTGTGCATTTAAAGAGAGGAAAGAACAAGCAAATCAGAGCCCTAATGAATTCCACACAAATTCTGCCCTCCAAATTGGCTCATTACATAAGACTCAACATTCGCACTAATAAAAAGCTCTCTTCTCTCCAGCTAATTTAATCCTATTTTTTTCCTCCTACAAAGACTTCCTTTATGCAGAGTCTGGAGCTACTGCACTGTACTTGTGCTCTGTATTCATAAACTAAGCCACAATTAACAGCAACCTTCACTTCCACAGCAACTCTCCAAGTATGTGGCCCTAATCCTGGGCAATACCCTTGGAAAATGTTCTCAGAAATGAAGCAACATGCAGCTGCGGCTAATATAAAGGCCTGCCCTGTACATTCCCGAATATATTACCCATGTCGTCACACTGTTCTTAATGATAAATATTTAAAGGGCTAATAAGTGCTAATTTGATAATACATTGATTTGCCTTATGGAACCTAGACATCGCATTTTTAAAAGATCCAAATAATTGCCAATGTTACAATAAATACCATTTAAATGAATACATAAAGTCACTGTGTCCGTTTAATCATATCCCAATCTCTCTCCTTAGGAAAGCCCAGTATTTGTAGTTTCCATCCAATACTGATCCAGGCTTTAAATGTGCATGTGATAAAACAGGACAAGCTGGACATGCAAAGCAAGCAAATGTCCCATAGCACCTAGAAACAACATTTAAAACATCGAAATAATCCCTAATATTGGAATAAATACCATTAAAACCAATACAAAACATCACCGTGTTTGTTTAACCTTTTCCTAATCTCTCCTAATGAAAGCCAAGTATTATTTGTGGTTTCCATCCAATACTTGGTTTAGCTGATCAGTGCTCAGATATGCTGGTACATTTTCACCAGTTTATGGGATGACTGGGAGCATCAAAAAAATAAATGGGATCTAACTCGGTGGTCTTTAAACTGGCTAAAAACATCCACACTTTTCAGAAATCAAGACATCATGGGTGTCAAATCATTCAGTTTACCTGTAAAAAAAAAATGTTTTGTCCAGTTTGAGATATATGGCTGTATAAAGCTGGAATACAGGAAATACTGTAAAACATCTGTTAATACAGTAAAAATGAATGTATGATTTGTATAAAGGAGGAAGTATGATTTTTAGAGGAATAGATCACAGTCAAGAAAATCGAAATGACCATCAGAAACGACATGTATAGATACGCTATACGTCCAAATGTTTCTGGACACCCCTTCTAAAAAATGCTTTCAGCTATAAACTGCTCCCCATTGCTGACACAGATGTGCAAATGCACACATATACAGCTTGTCTAGTCACTGTAGAGCAGTACTGCCAATAGAACAGGACTCTCTGGAGCAGATAAACATTAACCTAATGACACCATGCCTAAAGCCAGGCGTGGGCTAGGGGGGTATAAAGCCCACCAGAATTTTGAGCTGTGGAACTGTGTTCCCCGGAATGACTGATGGTCCTCGATCCAATACTTTTGTTATGAGCTGAAGAGTTTGGGATGAGGTGGGGTGGTGATCATCACATGTCCTGACCTCACTAATGCTCTCTAGTAGATAGTGTTACAAAATCTAGTAGAAAGCCTTCCCTGGACAGTAATTTAGTAAAAGGCCATTGATTTCAGGAGAAACAATGAATGAGCAGGTGTCCCAATAGTTCTGTCACATAGTGCATCAGTGAGATTATACAAATAATGAGGTTTATGGTCTCTGAGATTGACACCCATGACTTGCCGCCTTGCGTATTTCATTTATACTAATGGTATACAGAATTTTACAGGCAATGCACAGTTGTTTGAGAGATACATGGTTTTATAGTTTGTTAATGGGGACTAAGGGCCAGTTTTCCCCAATCCATATTAAACAGCCTAGACCAGGGGAGGGCAACGGTGGCCATAGTTTGGCGCAGTTTGCTGATTTCCCTGCTCTTATAGACCTCCCAATCCTGGCAATTAACAGGAGAGTTGAATTAAATGTGCATGAGCACAAAGCTGTGCAGGAATCCGGCCTATGGTAGACTAAACAAAATGGGGATTCATAATTGACTCTCATTAAATAACTAATAATTTGTCCTAATTTTTGAGACCATTTTACTGTAGAGAATTTAATCAACTGCAACTGCCTAGCTTTTCTCTTTAGTCTCTGAATCAACCATCAACAATATCAGAACAACATCATAACTCTATATTCGTCTTCATAATTCTCAAAGTCCCCGCACCTATTTTCACCTGAGTGTCGACGCCCCATCCAAACGGGCGTGAAGTTATTTGTCATTTCTTAGGAAAAATGATCCATTCGAGGTGACAGGCCCTCAGGGCTACCACAGCAAGCATCATTTCCCTTACATAATGACCAGGCGAACAATGGAATATACAGCTGGGGAATACATAAACCAATGGGAGAGAGAAAATAGTCCTGCAAGAGGGCGAGATGCATTAATCATGGCGGCCCATTCAAAAGACAAGCACGATTACTTTGGTTGTGGGGAGGTCGTCCTCCAGTGAAAGGAGAACGTGAGGAACCAGTGCATGTTGGGTTGCGTTTTGCTGCATAGAGGTTTGCCACTGCTGTGCATGAGGTACTTCCCCCATGCTTCACGAAGCGCCCAGGGCATGGATGCGAATCTAAAGTGCTGCCTGATCTCTGAGCATCTCGGCAGAGGTGCCTCCCCAAGAGAGGGTCTTCTAGGATACCGGGCCTTAAAATGTGCATGTGACGACACAGGACAAGCTGGACAGGCCATGTAGAAACACACTCATTTGGAGCAGAACAGGATTTACAAATACTATTCGCTAGAATGCAGGCTTCAGTATGAACGCAGTTGTTTTGACAGCTATGTTACTGGAGTTATCGGACGACACCTTCAGACAAAGCTGTGAAACGTGAAGGGCTCTGAAGAAAACCTGGGGAAAGAAAAGCAATTCATTCCAGAAAGTAAAGCAAATGAAAATTGGACATAAAAATCCCTCATGTAGAGAAAGGACCATCTCCTTGTCCAGTCAAGCCTCAGTGAAGAGCAGCGAGAGGTGATAAAATCAAGGCATCATACTTTTAATAGCTTCCCATGCCTTCACACATCACCACCTCCCACAACCACAGTCCCTAGGCACATGTTAACAGCCTCCCCCACATGGTTTACTTCAATTATTTATTTATTTTTCTTTCTAGTACGGTTGCAGCATCGGCACTTACAGACTCTAGGTTCTAGGTGAGGCGACAAATAATAGGATGTTTTCCATCTCCGCAACACACCAGGAACCAAGAACACGCCAACTGAAGGTCAGCAGCACCCCCACGAACGGAGCGGGAGTGTGCTGTTGCTAGGGTTTGCGTTTGGCTTGCAGTTTTGCTTGTATTGATTCGGAACGAAGTGGATGTCAATGAGAAGGACCATGAAGATAATCAACTGGCCCACAACACACCCGCATCCTAAGTCCTTCACTCGTTTGTGGTGCAGGTCGCCTTCACTCACTTGAACTCTCACGACAACGTTAGGGCAGAGCGGCGTGGTATTTGTTGTGACGTGGTGTTGTCGTTAAAAAGGTACAGTCGTCTTTTTATCCTTCCCTGCCCTCTTTGTCATTCATGAATCAAGGCCGTAGCGCCACTCCCTCGCTCTCCTCTTCGTCCTCTGCAGAGGAGAAAGGAATATAAAAGGGGGATGGGTTAGGATGGAATAGGATGGAGGAAAACGGGAGGTGGAGGAGGGGGTGGATCAGAGGGGCATCAGCTGTGACTTCAGCCTCCTGTAGAGTTGCATGTGGTCAAATCTGCTTTAGGGTGGGTTTTCTGTATATAAGGTGAGGGCTGCTGAAGCCAGACTGAGAGATCACCTTGAAAAGCAGAGAAAGAGAACAGGTCCTCTGACACAGTGAGCAGCTCAAACATCTGGCCAAATGAGAAGTGAAGGAGACTGTGTTTTAGTGCTCAGGAGGAACCATTTAAAAGACATTACTAAAAGTGGTTAAATGGTTAAAACGGCACCTTAATGTTGTACCTAATGTTGAATCTAATTGTAAAAAAGCAAAAAAAAAGTTTGTAGAGCTAGCTAACCTAGCAAATGTTTACTAGGATGACCATACACCATCTATTTCCCAGATATATCCCCTTTTTGGGATCTAAAAAAAAATTTAGAAAATGGCCCGCATTATGAATCTACAGTGATCTCTTAATTATTAATTATTTTACATATTCTTACACTTGTATACGTCTCTTTAACCCCACCCCCTTACTCTACACTACACACAAATATCCAGATCCCTAAAAAAAGCACCATTACAGAGAACAGACTTTCAATTTCAGACACATTTGCATCATGTAATCAAATCTGAACGCCAATCTTCCTCAGTAAAGCTGTGTGAATCTTCAAATCCAACAGCTCTATGAATTATTCATACTCCATGACAGCTAGTGTACATCGCTAGTACTCTATTATTGCGGTGTACTGTGGGATTGTAAAAACTATATAACTATATATCTTAAACAGAGCACAGTCTAGGACACAGCATTGGTCTATATGTACCTGTGTCTACCCCCAACCATTGGTCATACTGCTTCCCAGACATAGACAGTCATTGGCTCTCTCTCCCGCTCTCTCAAGAGCAGCACATGGTGATTGACCGCAGCCTAAAAATGTAATAATACAAGTTAGTTACAGAAAAATGCAGTGTTGTCGTCTCGGTGGAGCTAAGTGACCAAAATATTCGGAAACGTCTAAAAGCTTCATATTAATCGTGCACATCATTATAGCCGGTCAGAGACTAGGAGGAGTGAGAGTAACTTATTCATGTGTTTTATTTTATTATTATTATTTTTCAATTTGATATGAAAATAAAAAGCCATTTAAAATATGATCTTATAAATATGAAAAATATATATATTTTTAAGTCATTGGATCATATTAACTAGTAAGTCTATTCAAAGGTCTTGGTAAATTAGTAAAGGTTCATATAATAATGTAAATTATCATAGTTGTCTAGTTTTACAGGTATTTTACTCACACACACACACACACACACACACACAATCCTACATCTTAGGCCTACTTGAAGCACCCCGTCCACAACATCCCAACCACGGTAGACGCTGCCTGTCCCCAGAGCCCTATATTTAAGTACAGTCTCCCAAGTTTAACGGCTTTAAACGTCTTCTCAGTCTCTTCTTACAAGCTTAAGACACAAATGAGCAAAAAAAAAGGGTCTAAATTTGCTTGTTCTGGACACCTCGCCTTTGCTTGACCAGGTTTGACCAGTTAATCAACCCGAAACCAAACATAAACAAGCCCCGGGTTTATGCTAAGCTAATATGCTAAATTGGGTCTAGAAGTGGTCCCGGTGGTAGTCTAAGTATATATCTAGCTAAAATGCAGCACTTTTGTAGTTGGTTAGCTAGCTACGTGTGAGTAAAGCAGTGCGTAACGAGCAGCATCTTCTACATAAGGGTGTGTGGTGTCCTCTCAAGGACCATATGAATGGGTTCACACGGGTAAAAGCTGTAAACCCCCCTCCTTCTTCTTCTCCTCTCACGCTTGCTATCTATCTCTCTCTCTCTCTCTCGCTCACTCTCTCTCTCTCTTCCTCACACACACACACATACACACATACACACACTCTGGTCCGGGCGTTTGTGGTATTTGTGTTCAGGGAGCCGCTGCTGCGAACAACCTGCTACAGCCGAGGTAAGGGCATTTCTGCATTCTCCCTCTATCTATCCAGCAAAACTGCTATTATAATATTGCCATCCTCTGCAACCACAGGCGTATAACAGCCATACAGTCCATAAACAGAAGGATGTGTGTTAATTAAGTCCAATAACAACGAGGAGAATAGCATCCAGTTACTTTAAATTTACCTGAATGTGTGGGACCGTCCTAATCTTTCTTCAGTTTAGGGACACTGCAGCTTTAAGTGCACATAGTGAAGCCTGGCCAATACCACAAACTCATCTCTCCTTCTCCAGTAACAGTTCCAGAAGACGCCGGCACAAGACATAGGCAAGGCAGGCGGAAAAGGAGGTGGGGGAAAGCGCAAAATCAGTGGGTCCCTCTCCGGCAATCAGCAGGAACGGGCACTCTCTCGCTCTCGGCAGCCTGCATGCACCCTTCCCTTTGTTCCCGGCGAAGGAAAAGTGAATGTATTGGTGGTGGTGTGTGTGGGGGGAGGATGAGGATGAGGAGGAGGAGGAGGAGGAGACTCACTCGCTCAAATCTCTCTTTCATTTCCCCTTAGGCAGGCGCCGGTGCTGAGGAGGCTGCGCCGCTGAGAGACACAGCGGGCGGACAAGCTGACGGACGGGCGAGTCTCAGGGCCAGCCTGGGTGAATGGTGCCCGGCCGGAAGGACGCGGCAGGATGGCGTCCACGGGCACGCAGATCTTCGCCTTCGTGCTGGCACTGCTGGGCATCCTGGGAGCTACGGTGGCCACGCTGCTGCCCAACTGGAAGGTGAGTGCGGACGTGGGCTCCAACATCATCACCGCCATCTCGCAGATGCAGGGGCTGTGGATGGACTGCACATGGTACAGCACAGGAATGTTCAGCTGCACCCTCAAGTACTCCGTGCTGGCGCTGCCCGCCTACCTGCAGACGGCCCGCACCACCATGGTGCTGTCCTGCGTGCTGGCGGCGCTGGGACTGTGCCTGGCCTCGCTGGGCCTCAAGTGCACCCGTTGGGGCGGTGGACGGCGGGCCAAGCGCCACGCAGCCCTGGCGGCCGGTGCCTGCTTCCTGGCCTCTGGCTTTCTGTGCCTGGTGCCTGCGTCGTGGTACACCAACGAGGTGATTGTCAGCTTCCTGGACGTCAACGTGCCCGAGAGCAACAAGTTTGAGCCGGGCGGCGCAGTCTATGTGGCGTTCGTCTCGGCTGGCTTCCTCTTAGTCGGCGGCTCCATCTTCTGCCTGTCTTGTTCGGGGAAGCGCCAGGGCCCCCAGGACCTGATCCTGCTGCCTCCGGACAAACTCCTGCTGCAGCAACAGCAGCAGCAGCTGCTCCAGCAACAACAGCAGCAAGAGCAGCTCCAGCACCAATACTGCTCCCTATCACCTCTGGATAACAAGACTGGCTACAGCCTGCAAGACTATGTGTAAAAGGGGGGGGGGGGGGGAACATACAGCCTCAGCCAGACACGTGCGAGGCGCTGCCGCACAAACCCCTGGCTCTGGCGATTACCAGATGAAAGGGGGAGGAGGACAGCGACTTTGATGCACTCCCTCCTTCCTCTTCTCCCCCTTTTTTTTGATCGGCAAGCACAAGCGGTGGAGGTATTCCCTAAGCAACGTCTTGGAACAGACGGATCGTGAATACTGAGGCAGCAGTGCTGCTGTGGAGAGTGCGCTGCGGTAGCAGCCGAAGCTGAAAGCAATGACGGAGACGGAGGGTTGAGGGAGAGAGCAGATGATAAATAAAATGCAGATATCCGGTATCCAAGCAAATCGTATTAAGAGTTCCTTGGGGAGTGGATTAGCTATGAGGAAATCTTTCTCTTTACCCCATCCCCTTCTCATCCCAATCCCCTTCCCACCCCTTTCCCCAAAGATTAGAAAATAAAAAAGCAATCATTTAGCTGCTAACAATCTTTTGGTAACCTCTGTTTAAAGTAAGTCGGCAATATGATGTCTCGTCGAGGCAATAGTACGGGAAAGCCAGTTTGCAAGCCTTTTGTGGTTTTCTGGACCTGTCCACTTTGAGTAACAGTAGAACTAATGAAATGTCTTGTCTTATTTTGGTAGCTGATAGAATGATTGATATTCTGCCTAAGCATGCTGTCTGGAGCCTGTGCATAATGCAGCAGAATGCCTGGTAGAGACTGAGCCGTAGCCACATTGCCTGTGCCTATAAAAAAGGAAAAAAGCTGTAGAATATGATAGCGCTGGAATTGTTTTTTTGGGGGGGGGGGACGTGACGAGAGAGTGAATAGGGGTTGCTGGGTCAGGTATGAGAAACTCGCACTCTGGTTGGCACATCGAGGATGGGACGTGATGCCTGTACGTGATGAGCGGACAATTCGACGTGTTGCTGTTCCAACGCTTTCTCATTTTGCCCCCCCACACGAAATCAAGCTGGCTGACTGCATGCTGCTCGCTGCTCGCTCACCCACTCACACACAAAAAGTGTACACCCGCGCACCATGTGTACACACACACACACATGGAGAGAAAGAGAGAGAGAGAGCTGCATGTGTGTTTTTTACTCGCGTCGCTACTCACTGCCATGGAAACAGAGTCCTGCACCCAAATATGTGTATACATCGTCTGGGGGGCTGTGTCGCTCATTGCGCTGGAGGGAAGCACTGTGCGTCTGTCGTCTCACAGCACTGGAGGCTGTGGTAAGTCACTCCAGTCCAAAAGGAATCAATGTCTGGAGAAAATACCACCCTGTAACACCCCCTCTCAGGCATGAGGACCAACCCCAGCTACGCATTCACCTTCATTTGGACATTATCAGCAGCCTGCCAATCAATCAGTTCTCCTTCTAAGAATACAGCAACACTGGGGATCTTTCACAAAAGATCTTTTAAGGCTGTTATTTAATGAAAATGCTGGTTGACTCTGAAGGTTGGGTTAAAAATCTGGCTCTAATTCGACTAAAACGCTCTGGTTGACTCTGGTTTTCGAGGCAGTGAGGCTGCCGCTGTTCACGCTCTATGTGTCTGCTATCTGCTGATGTCCACTTTTTAACCAAAACAGCACTTTTTGCCCCCCTGGAGATTTGAGCCCCTATTTTCAGTTCCGAATGCGTCAGCAGTACACATCTGCTGTCAGATTCCCACCTGCAGCACACCACTCTTCATCTCTCTTCAGTGCCATACTCATCCTCGCTGGCTGAGTGCATATGGATGCTGCCTCACGCAGCGAGGAAGGAACAGTTGCATGTTGTGAGCACGTTTGCCGGTGCATGTACACTCTCAAACTCAATCCGTGCAAATTCTCAACTCCCATGCCAGCGTGTATGTATGTGTGTGTGTGGGTTGGTGTGTCTGCTGGGTTTTGAAGCCACTGTAGTCATGCCTCTCCACTTTGCTGAGGGGAGGAATGCATCTCCCATGTTGCTCTGCTCTGGCAATGCAAGCTTTGGCAGTGACGGATGGCACAGTGCATTCTTCCTCTCAAACAGATTTCCCACGGGCGAGCAGATGGCTAGGCCCAGCTCGCCCCCTGCAGGCAGCCGTGGGCATGCTGAGTAGGCACGGACGAGCACCGCACTGCCCTTCTGGGGCGGATTAGCCCACCCTTCAGCCAACAATGCCAGCACCTGGGCCATAATGACTACCCCATGCACCCTTTACTCAATGCAATAAGTACCCTTCCCCTTCCTCATACCTCCCTGTATTCACCATACACTGCCATGTTTCATTTGAGAATGTGCCAAATCCATGTCTATTTTTGCAATATGTATCTATATGTACTGTGTTCTGCTTGCCAAACGTGACAAAGGTTATATGATTATTATTTGAAGGATCGTCCTCTGTCCTGTCAGGTATCGAAAAACGGAAGTTTACATAGCACCAACATGACCAATTCCAGGTTTTTCCTTTTTTTCCGAGACAGTCATTCCATAACCGGAAAATGTTTATGCTGACTAGAAGAGGCTTTAAAGATTCAGGATATTTTAAGAAATGTTTATCATGCTTTGGGATTCTTTTTTACATTCCACAAAGCAGTATATATATATATAGATATGTATATCGCCAGTTTGGCAGCTTGTTTTATTTTCTGTGTTTTATTCTTTGTTTGGGAGAATATGCAGTTCTAATCTCAGTTCCAACACCCAGGCATGTTTATAGTGAATCTTCTTTATAAGAAGACAACACATTTTACACCTTTTCTTGTGTAACCCCATTTTACTGCAGTTTTATTTTGTTGAAACACTGAGAGAAAAATCTACACAAAGAAAGGCAGATGAAATGTAAATAGTACTAGCGTGGAAAGGACGCCATTTCCGTCTGGTAAAGGTGTACCAGTCTCAACTACGAGTATATATATAAATATTACAGTGTAGCTTGTTTATTAGCACATTATTACATGAGCTTCAAGTGGCCTAAGCAAAACAGAGCAGCCCCTGGTTCTGTTTGGTGACAAATTTTAATGGTTCTCAATTGGATAATAGCAGCTAATTCTTTTCGTGGATGCTTCAGCACTTCTTGATTTCGCAGAGAATTAAGGTTCAAAATGTTTCTCTACTGTTGTTTCAGTCTGCTTGTGCAAGTAGTTATATTTTTATTAATAAAACTATTTTGTGGAAGCAACATGTCCTCATAGAGCACGAGTCTCATTCGATAACACCTCTTCCCTGTGAAGAGAAGGCACGGAGCTATTGTACCAACAACCTTTTGGACCGTCCTCACTGCAGTGTCCAGTGCAGGCAGGTGTGCTGGTCCTTATTCATTCATTCATTGCACTTACATGATTACATGGGTCATGCTTTTAAAAATCATAATAAGATCACCGAGCGGGTGAAAAACAGAGCAAAGTAAAAACAGATACTGGACCAGAAACATCTCTGCGGATTTAGACAAGAAGCTTTCATTAAGACATCTGCCTTAGAATCTACACAGTGCTCCCGAGTGGCACAGCCGCCTTAAAGCAACATTATGTAGCAATTGTACCTTAAAATAGCAGCTTCAGCATCGTGGAGATGCTCCACTGACTATAATGGTGAGAATGGCATCTCTGTCATTGCCACTCCAGGGCAATCCTCCCACTGCTCCTACTACAGAGTCATATTGGTGTAAAATCCGGTAGTATTACTCTACAGCCACAGTCCACATGCTTCTTTACCTTCAGCTTGTCAACAAATGCATGTGTACAGCTGTCCATTAAAGGGGTGCTTTTACTGAAGAGGTTTGAAAGGGAATTATATTCCTTAACTGTCCCAAAACACTGGCTCTATCATAATGAGATTGCCAGTTTGATTCATGGTGATGCCACAGAAATCTGTGGGCAAGAGTCCCAGAGAGCACAGTTGGCCTCTTTCTCTCACATTACAGTGCAATGCTAGTCAATGCAGTTGTCCATTAGCTGATATAACAGAGGTGGGAGTTATTGTTCTCCTCCAAGCATGTTCAGCTGTCCTGTGGTGCTGCTTTAGCAGCAGTTCAGAAGAAGCTGAGGCTTGCTTAATGTGACTTGTGTGGTTGAAGGAGTCCTAGCTACTGGGTGAAAATTGGAAATGACTAAAAATGGGTTAAAAAAAATCTGTTGTGGTACCACATTTTTACCAATTTGGGTTCCCACTCATCCTGGAAAACCTAGACATTTAGAGACTATTTTTCCAGTCGTGGAAACTCTTGGAAAATGAATGAATTGCTAAAAACATCTTGGGCATGTTGAGCTACTGAGCCACTGAAATCATATATTTTAGCCACCAAATTTATAATGCTGCACTGTCATGTAGACAGATATCAGGTGCATGTATATGGAAGCCCCCACTCAATATCCAAACATTTGTGAATGTAAATGGGACACTAACACACATGCCTCATAAGTGACAAGCTTTCTTTGTTAACTAAAAAAAGTTGCCATCATCAGTCAGATATATTGAGTCTACCTGCATGTAATTTGCTCCCAATTCCTGGAAAAGGTTTTCCGAAACACAGTAGGACCCCTTACTAATGCACATGAGCATGCTGACAAGATGTGGATGTATATGCGTCTAATTAGGGTTTGTGGGCTGCAGAGCAGCAGCAGGTTAGTCATCCAGGTTGCGGCACAGTGCAGCCAATCTGAACGCTCTCCAGAGTGGAGATGGTGCTGAAATTGGCTCACTGTGTGCTGTGTCATACAGACCTGGCATCCTGAACGTGTCCCTCTCACAGAGCTGCCATCTCTTATCAACTGCATTCTGCTTAATGTGCCTGCAGGCCTTTCCGGCGTACTTGGCAAACTACTTTATAAACGCTTCTTTATATAAAGACTGTATGTACAGATACCTGTGGCGTGTTTGCGCTTCTGGCTGACTCTTCACACTAATGTTTGTCTGTTCTCATCATGGTCAATTACATCAATATTGACATGCCGTCTCTTCGTCATCATAATGGAATAAACATCCAGCCAATCGTGATTAATCTGGAGGGAAATCGACGAAATCTCTGAGAATCTCTAGAAATTTCTAAAAGTTATTCCTAAACAAGTATGTAATTATAGTATAGCATTGTTGCAGTGACTCGAAATCCTTGTATCTCCAAAATGGACAGTTTAAATAATACCGTAGATGTGATGGTGGATCGGAAGAGTACTGTAGAGGTTACGTATAGATCAGAATTCAGATTTGCAAATGCACACAGAGCTTGTCTTGTCTCTGTGAAGATACACTCTTTACAGACAATTGAATAGGACTCTGGAGCAGATAAACAAGGGGCTACACAAAGGGCTAGAGGGGAATAAAGCCCCCCAGCACTGAACTGTGGAGCAGTGGACCTGTGTTCTCTGGAACGATGGTGCTCCATCTATTACTTCTGGGATGAGGTGGGGTGGTGATCATTCAACATCCTGACCTCACTAATGCTTATGAATGCAAATCCTCATAGCAGTGCTCCTCCAAAATCTATTCGAAAGCCTTCTTCCCTGGGCAGTAGAGACAATTACACCAAAAAAGCAGGAAAAACAATTTCTTTAATACCCTTGATCTCTGAAAAAATAACGAATTAGCAAGTGTCCCAATACTTTTGTCCATATAGTGTAGCTGTGAACAATTCTGCAGTTTAAACACACATCATGAATCTGACGTCTGCTTTTTCGTTAGGGCTTTTTTCAAGAAGAAAAGTAAGAAGTGCCTTGTAGTTGCACATTTAGCTTGGAGGCGAACTGTAGGCTCTGTTTTAGTGGTATTTGCTTCAGTACTGCTCAAAATAACTGGTGAGGCTCACGGACACATTGATACATGCTTATTATTCTACAGGTAAGTATGAAGAACTGGTTAAGCCACTTCATAAGTGTATGACTGATAGGACTTCTGCAATAGTGGACTCCGCCATCAAATCTCCATCAGCAATAATAGAGGGCTATAATACATGACTGAGGACAATGTGTTAAGGCACCGTCATTGTTCACCAGAGTTAAAAGGAGGCATTTTTCCTCAAACAGACCATTATTCTTCTACTGGACGATATAATACGGTTGTCTCGCACCATATGTATGCACATGCAGCAGATGACCTTGCCCTGATCAGGACTTTCACGTCTCTGCAGCACTAACCCCAAGTGCGTAGCTCTCAGGAATGATAATACTGCCCTTGCCTGGTGGGCTGTAAACTGCTGAGACAGGCAGGATGGGTTGCAGAGACAAAAGAGGCCACAAGAAAATAATACTATCTGATCTGACGGTTCACAGCTGGTGATGTTCTGGAGTAAGCACAGGCTTAATGCTTTGAAATACTTCTTTACGCTCTCTTACCTCAAATTAAGGCCGCAGTAAATAGAAGGGTGTCAGGGATATTTATAGTGCGCTCGTATGGCTGAGCATCGTTCATCTTTTAAAATAAGGTTTTATGGAAGGGTTGGGAGCTGCTCGTGCACGGGATGTAGGAGCTCTCCTGACCAATTACGAGCAAAACAACTGTTCAGGCGGCTTCGCCAAATCCGCTTTTGTTTGGTGGCGTGAAAACTTCCAGAACAAGAACACAGAGTGGGAGGTGTTTCAGCACAAAATAACAGTGCAGACAGAGCCTTCTGCTTTGCATGCGAGATGTCTTTAGGTAAATACGTGTCCAAATGTTTGTGGACACCCCTTTCAGTAAATGCACTTGGCTACTTTACGTTGCATCTATTGCTGATACATATATGCAAATGCACACATACACAGCTTGTCTAGTCCCTGTAGAGAAACGATGCCAATAAAATAGGACTCTGGAGCAGATAAACATGAACCTATTGGCACCATGCCTCCTAATGCCAGGTGTGGGCTGGAGGGGTATAACATCCCGCAGCATTGAGCTGTGGAGCAGTGAAAAAACTGTGGGGAGTTGAGCATGAGGTGGGGTGGTGACCATCCAACATCCTGACTGTAACTGAATGAAATCAAATCCTCACAGCAATGCTCCTCCAAAAGGTAGTAGAAAGCCTTATTCTCTGGACAGTAGAGAAAGTAGTTACTCCAACAAAAGCAGGATAGACACTTTTTAAGTACTCAATGAATAAGCAGGTGTCCCAATACTTTTGCCCGTATTAAATGAGATTAAATGTGATTACAGCTCATTATACATCTTCAAAATACCTTATTTTTATGCTACCAAGCTGTGTGTATTGCTATGGATTGTAGGAAATGGGCCGTGAGGGGGGAAAGGGGCATGTTTATGGGCATGCAAATACAAGTCAGTAATTTTCAAATCAACTACTCGCAGAGCAAATGAAAGTACAATTTATTGCCCCTTTCCCTCTCATATGCTGACATGCTCCTCTCAGTTCCACCATAAAATTGTCCGACATCCACTATGAATTGATCATCAATAACTCATGACCGTCAGATTCATAGAGACCATGCTATAAATTACAGAGAAGCCACGACACGATGTACAACTCTTCAACCAACATAGTGAAACAGCATCTGGCTAAGTGACAAAAAGACCACCGGGCCACTGATGAGCTGAAATGTACGTTCAGCAATGCAACTCAGCTTCTGTCAACGTTAAAATACTGTAAAATACTGTCTGCTCAGATAGCAAATGTGGCCAACTCACATCTGTGAAGAAGAAAAAAACAAAAAACAAACAAAAAAAAAACCCCACACTTCTTCTAACATTCCCACAGTGGAGAACTGTGAGAACATTAACTGTGACCAAGTGCAGAAATATTAGTCAGTTAAACCCAGTTAGTAAGTTAGACCCTGTATGTAAGCCTACGCTTTAGTTCTTCACTCTCAAAACTACGGATACGATCATACTTAACAAAATTTTCATAAGCCCCAAAATAGAACCCTGTGGGACTCCACAGGCTATACTGCTGTGTGGAGCACAGAGACCAAATAATTCACAATAACTGCTGCATTAGGATTCAAAGAAAGGTACTAATCCAGGAGGTTAGGGTCCAGATTTTTAAATAAGAGGCCTGAACACACTCAAAAAATGGTGGGACATTGTCCCAATGTTCTGAAGTGGTGCACAAAATGCTGCTTTGCCTCCACTGCCACATTTCATCATTTATGCTGATGTGCTCCTCTCAATTCCTCAGTAAAACTGTCCATCCATCATGAATTGATCATCAATGACTCACGACAGCCAGATTCACTGAGGCTGTGCTGTAAACTACTGAGACACTGCGTTATGTTCTTAAAGCTAATTGAACTCCAAGACACTGTAATGACTGACTATTGACTTTCAAACAGTGTGTCCAGTGTGACCTAGCCAGACAAAATAACCCTAAATAAATAAACAAATTAATTCTGTTTTTGCAATTTTCTTGCGCTACCCTTCATCCCGAAGAAACCATTTTCACAGATTCCAGTATAATTAAAAGTAAACATAGCAGACTCAGCCATAATCCAGCTCTGTGCTCTCCTGGACTAATTATGAGCTGCGGCCAACATCCAAAGCGCTTCATTTTAAAGGGGGGGTATTTTTAGATTTAACCTTGGGACTATGATATATTGAAAGAATGGTGCCACAGGCTTTCAGAGACATTGGAATAACTTTCATATACTCCTGATACCTCATTTGACCCCATTTATTCGAATGGAACCCTTTTGATACCGGATCTGACCCCATTTGTCAAAAAACTGGTCTGTTAAGCGCTAGGCCGTCCTGCCATGTAGCCACTGTCCTAATTGTGTCGGTTCTATTCCATATTCTATTATTCTAGTGGACGCCAAAGTCATAAGAATATTAAAAGGAAGTCTTTGTTAGGACTTTATCTTACACTGAATAACTTTAGTTCTTGCCCTCCCCCCTTTTTTATTATAAAGCTTTAGTTTAAGTTAGGATTGTATCCAAGATTCATATATTCATGATTTGTGCATCAATAATTTGTGTATCAATAATTTATGTATCAATGACTCAGGTATCCATGATTTGTGTAGCTAAGACTTAGATATCTAAGATTCATTTAATCAAGATTTATGTAGATTTGTATGTGTAAGATTCAAGTTTCTAGGATTAGATTCATAATTCAATAGTCTCACAATATTGTGAGCAGAATTTGAATGACAGAAATGCTGCCTGTGTACACATATACATACAGTTACAACTAGAGCTGGGAACTTGGCTTCCACCATAGCACCAGGCCTGTTAAGTGTATATGGGGGCAGTGGTGGCTCAGCGGTTAGAG
The DNA here is from genome assembly GCF_030463535.1 of Salminus brasiliensis. Taxonomy (NCBI): domain Eukaryota; kingdom Metazoa; phylum Chordata; class Actinopteri; order Characiformes; family Bryconidae; genus Salminus; species Salminus brasiliensis. The sequence goes on from NC_132887.1 coordinate 6,816,650, forward strand.
TGCCGGGCTATTGATAACAGGGTTGTGTTCGATTCCCGGGCTCGGCAAGCTGCCACTGTTGGGTCCTTGAGCACACTCACTGCCCCTAGTTCACTAGTGTGTGTGTGTGTGTGTGTGTGTGTGTGTGTGTGTGTGTGTGTGTGTGTTTACTACCACAGATGGGTTAAATGCAGAGGTCACATTTCGCTGTACAGTGACAAATATGTGCACCTTTACCTTTTTATATATAAAAAAAGTAAAAAAATAAATTATAATAATAAAAAAAAATAAAACAATAAAAAAAAATATATAATATATATGTATATATATATATATACACACATTTTGTGTGTGTGTGTGTTAGAAGGACTTTGTCTTAGACAGTACCTTGCAAGAGCCTGTATGTGGCGCCGTACTTCATTTCTTACCAGAAAAATTTTGATTTCCTATTGGTTACTTAATAATTTTCAGTAACTGAATAATACGTCTGAAGATTAAGCATCTTAAGAGCTTAAGAGGCACACTTGCCTTAAAGTATGCGATACTTGACTGCAGAAAACGGTGCGTCATTGGGCTTGGGTGCTTTTTGATGTAGGTGGGAGGGAGGGAAGCTGTTCTGATGCATGTTTGGTTGTGTGCAGCAGAGGCTGTGCCAGAGATGGCATTGATCCGATACGCAGTTGTCAGCAGCGGTCCAACAGCAGAAGAAAAGGCTGGATCAGACATCAAAGAAACAAATGAAACCTTTCCCTGCATAGATATTCAAAATCTAATTAGTACTGCAATAATTACATTACTGGTTTCATTTAGCTTTTTCTTTTTGTTGCAAACTCTCAACATGCTGCAAAATGTGCTGCAATAGGCTTAATGAGAGATGACAAAGGAGAACCAGTTTTGGTTCTATGAAGAACCTTTTAAAGACTTAAATAACCTTCACTCGATGTAAAGGTTCTTTAACAGTTTAAAAGTTCGTCACACACACGTCTCTCTTGCAAAATCGGTTCTGTATGGAGACAGAAGTGGTTCTCCTTTGGCGTCGCTCAAATAACCTTCTGTGGCTCCTTGATTTCTGAAAGTGTAGGTCAGACCAGCACAGTGTGATCCTGCAGAGAAAAGCATGATAGTGTGCGTCATGGACAGGTGGTGTTCTATCTGATGCATTTCTAATGCACTGTTTGAACACTAGATTTTGTAACCCCTCACTCCAGCGTGAGCATGTGACGCACCACTCTCCACTCAGCTCCCAGCTCTAGTCTTAATAGTTGTTTATGCCACAACTGGATACAGGCATCATTTTCTGCATTTGAACTCTGTTCAAAATATTGTGAGAATGTTGATATCATAAATCTAATCCCAGAAACTTAAATCTTGCCTATACAAATCTTATATACATGAATCTTTATTACATCTAAGATACACAAAACTTTGATACACAAAATCTTCTATATGCAAATCTTTGCATACCCAAATATTTAATAAGCAAAATGTTGATAGATGAATCCTGAATAGAGTAATCTTGGATACACAAAATTTATATATGACAAATCTCTGACACACACATCTTTCATACATGAATCTTTGATACGCGAATCCTAAATAGACAAATCTCGAATATACAATTTAGATATGCGAATCTCGGATACACAAATCTTGAATGCATAAATCCTGAATAGACAACCTTGGATACACAAAATTTATATGTGTGAATCTCAGATTGACTTATCTTGGAAAGAAAAATCTTGGATGCATGAATCTTTGACACACAAATCTTTGATACGTGAATCACTAATACACGAATCCTGAATAGACAAATCTCGGATACACAAACCTTTGACACACAAATCTTGGATGCATGAATCCTGAATAGACAACCTTTCATACACTTAATATATATTGTCTGAAATGCAAATCTCTGACAAATCCTAGATGCTTGAATCTTGGAAACATAAATCTTTGACACACAAATCATTCATACCCAAATCTTTGATACTTGAATTCTGAATAGACAAATCTTACACAAAATTAATATATGCGAATCTCGAATACACAAATATTTACCTCACGAATCTTAACTTAAATGGATCCCTTTTTTTTTTTTTTTATAAAACCAGGGAAATATAAAAACCGGTCCCAGGCCATCTCGATCTGTGGACACGAAAAACATCTGTATGCTACTCCCTCAGACGCTGGAGGTGGAGCTGATGCAGGCATTATTCAGGACACCCCGACAACAATCTGTTTGAGGTACTCTTCACTCTGCTTTCTGATCGATCTCTGTCATTAATCTGTCTCTGGCCACTTTCCGCTCTCTTGCTGTGTGTGGGGGGGGAGGACACTGCAGCACCCCCACCACCAGCAGTAGCAACAACTCTTCTGCTCCCACGCCACTGTTTTCTGTCTGCCTCTATACTCTGGTCAGAGGCAGGTCACAAAGCGTATGGCCATCACTGCTGTGAAGCTCTGCTGCTTTGATGCAGAAGCTGCTGAATGGCCTTAAGGCCTGTCCACAGAGACTTATTCAGATGTCACAGAGTGACACCACAGATTTCTTAAATCTTGGGGATTTTTTTGATACGATATATAGTAGTAGTTAGTGTGCGTTTTGGAATGGATTCTCACTGTGTGTGTGTGTGTGTGTGTGTGTATATACATATATATGTATATGTCGATATATATATATATATATATATATATATATATATATATATATATATACACACACACACACACACACACACACACACATATATATATATTATATCTATCTCCACACAAAACAATGTGACACTAGGCTTGGGGCCAGCAGCTTATAGCTAGACTGGGTGTAGGAAATATCAATATCCATAAACAATACCGTATCAAGTCTCAAAAACACAGTATTGATTTTTAATGATTACTTTACATGTGAAAATTTGTGGTAGACAGTGGTTCATTTAATGTTGTGTTTAAACCCTGACCATTAGAGAGCAGTGCTGTACTCTCTAGTCTTCAGATCTCACTGTTCTGATTTGGATAAAAAGTCAATTTACCCAGATTTTATGAATATGACTGTGTGCTTTTTATACTACGACAGTTTTCTTAAAATTTGATAGTAAAACAAAAATCAACAATATATATATTGCCTTGCTAGCTATATCGCAATTTACTGATGTGTAACCCCTACATTGCACTACGCATCATATCGCTAAGTTCTTACAAATACACAACTCTAATAGCTAGAGCTTTGCACCAGGACACTAAAAAGTCAGTTTAAATAGTTTTTTTTTATAATGTAAAATGCTCAAATAAACTTGAATACAGAATATTAACAAATATATTAATATTAGCATATTAATGTAATTAATAAATATTAAATTGAGATCCTGCTAAATGATTTCCTTTCCAATCAGACATGAAATCATGAGTACATACCTAGTTCGTCACATAAATGACAATTACTGCATATCAGCTCATTCTGACTTGCACAGAAGGATCAATAGTACCAATCAGGGATGTCCCGATCCATTGTTTTCATCCCCTGATTTGATCATAAGACATTATGCTGAGTCTCAGTTGAAACTGATCTGATCTCATCGTTGCATTTCAATAAATAATGCAATTTAGGTCAAATGTGCTGATAGACTTTTTAGTAAACATTGTCACTAAATAACATATATTTACATAAAGTGACTTTCTGAACTGATTCATTTTGTTTGGAAGCTGAATTACTTTTCTGGTGACATGAATGACCCATAACATGGTTTTCGTCACCGTTCCTCTTGGCTTCCTCTTCGTTCTGAAACGAAGTTTCAGTGCTGATTTAAAGCTGAAGGAAGGGTGCAGTTCTCCTGCTGGTAAAACAGAGTTTCCTTGCTAGTTTAGTTTCTAACCAGCCATAAATAGTCATAAACTCTACAACAACAGTTATTATGGTCTGGTTTCACATTCTAATATAAAACAGTTGCTGCAGTGTCCACAGGCTGGGAATAATGGCGGATAATGGCGCCTAAGGGACACCAGAGGGAGTTCTGCTAAAACGCAGTGGTAAAAACAAAGGATCAGAACTGGATCAGGCATCAAATAGCTGATGCGTGATTTATTAAAATATGCTAGGATCAACCCTGATCCTAATCCACTAGATCGGGACATCCCTAGTTCCAAAATACATCATAATTTGCTGTGATTATTCCCCCCTCACCTTTAGACATCAAATATGCCTTAATTACACAGAAGGAAAAACCCTAAACAAAACACTTAAATGTTGAAGGATTAATTCTAATAAGCAAACTCATATTTATGCAGTCAAATTCAGGACACTATATTTTTCATTTTTTTTAAATATGGACATTTGATCTTCATTTGAACAGTACTGGGAAGTGGAAGACATTTCACTAAACACATACAACTGAAGAAATGTCCTTAAAAAGCATTTGTAAAATATATTTAATAAAATGTAATGTATGCAATAAATATACTGCAGCTTTTAGTGTAATACATGTTAATCTCTACCCAAAAACTACTCCTGCCACTCGTCACGTCTGAACATTCTGAAAATCTAGGTGACGGAGGTGCTCAAAATAAACGATCTGAATATGGAACAGAAAATTAAACAGTCGGGAGTCGAGTTTAGCTTGCGTCAACTGCTGCAGGATTGCTAAAATAGCCATATTTTTCAAAAGACGATAAGCACTGCTTATGGGTTCGGAGTCATTAGCAGTCATTGTGTCAGCAATGTCTGTGGGTGAAGCCATGTGACTGGGCAGCCAGGTGGGGGCTCGAAGTGCGATCCATGACAGAAGAGACCAAGAGAGGAGCGGCCCGAGGCGCACGGCTTGGCCAATCACCATGGACACGGGCCTTCAAGGACGACCACAGTCACTCAATGTGACAGAACAAGGTGCCTCGCAGGGGTGAAACAAGACTGCCAGACATAAACCAAGCCACATTAAAAACACTCCTCGCAGCATGTCAATATCAGTTAATGCCTGTGATTATAAATAGACCCACCCCATTCTGCTCTCAAATATTACTGCTAATTCCCTTTGACCTTATAAAAGGGATTCGATGAGGAATTAAGCATTCTGAGCAGACTAATGCACCCAAACATTCCCCATAATGCACAAAGCAATGCAGGCTAATTCTTCCAGTTATTGTCTAAAAACAGTACGACCGCCTCAATCCTTTTAGTTTGATGAAAGCATGACAGGAGGCTGTGTATAACACACACACACACACACACACACAGTGGGAGGCAAACAGGACCACTCACTTCCTGCTGTAGATTTTCTCTAAAGCCTATAACTCCAATTCTTCCAGTTCTACAGTAGCAGTGCTACAGTCCAGGGCTAATCCATACCTGCTTATTTGCAGCTAAAGAAACACTGCATAGCAACAGCACGAATGCAGTACGCTGTAATTTGTCCAGAGGAGAACAATGACATGGAAATGATTCAACTTTGCAAATTGCAGAGCATAACTAAACTCCTTACCACCTACAAATGACTTGTCCTGTCTAATGAGAACTGCAGGGGTCTCTGACATGAGGACACTGCAGCTTGCTGCACTATTAAAAATGCTGCTACTTACTGGAATTTCTCCATTTCTGAAAAACAACAACAATATTAGGAATGCACTGATACCAGATTTTCAAGTACCTGCAGATACAGAGTATCGATACTAGCTCAAATTAGACCTGATCCTGATATTTATAGCGTTTTAGGTTGTACTTCTTATATCCTGTCCTAAATAAGATATAATAAGCTTGAAAGAGCAGCAGTTACTGGTTGAGGAACTGCACATATAAAAGGTTTCAGAGCTGTGAAAAAATAAAAATTGCCACAATGCAAAAACGGGTGCAGGTAAGGAAGCATAACCTGGCTAAGCTTCACCAAACAGCTTTTAACTGGTGTTTAAATTCACATTTCAGGGCAGTGAAAAACCACTAGCTTAGAAACTAGAAGTGCTTCTGCAGCGATTTCACACTCAGGGTCACGCCTCGGTGTGAAAAGCTACTAAACTTCAGTGTGTTTCCTTTAAACAAGCTGCTGAAACTCAACTTTTGGCCAAAACAACAGCAGCACATGGTAAGAAAGTGTAAATGTAAAAGTTCTATTAAATGTCTGTTGATGGTAATAACTATTTATGACTGGATTTTACTGGTTGTTTAAACTTTTGGTTTATAAAAGTATGCAAACCAAAAGGAAGGGCATCAATAAGCCTTATGGTATCGGTGCTCTGTTGCTGATACCGATACGGTGTGTAAGTGCCAGTATCGGCTTCGGTGCACCACCAAACATTGTGCAAAAAAACATTGAGAACATTGAGAACACTACCCAGATGCTCAAAGCATTTAAAGGGTCCACATCCTAGATATCTGTGAAGTTTTAGTAGTAATTATTCCTTTCATTGACATTTACTGCTGTAGCTTGAGCAGGCAGATATAGGTAAATGCACTATATGTCCAAAAGTCTGTGGACACCCCTTCTAACGAATGCATTTCGCTATTTTAAGCTGCACCCAATGCACTTGCACACAGATGTGCAAATGCACACAAACAGCATGTCTAGGCCCTGTACAGAAGTACTGCCAATAGAATAGGACAGATAAACATGAACCTCCTACCGGTGCTGTGACTATGCCAGGTGTGGGCTTAAGGGGTATAAAGCCCTTAGTGGGACTGTGTTCTCTGGGATGATGGATGGTGCTCCATCCAATACTTTTGGGATGAGTTGGGGAGGTGATCATTTAACATCCTGACCTCAGTAATGCTCCAATCCTCTCAGCAATACCAAACTCTAGTAGAAAGCCTTCCTTGGACAGTAGATACGGTTAGTCTAACAAATTCAATTTTAATATCCTTTATTTTTGGAAGAAACAATGATAGGTGTTTGGTTATAAGGTGTTTGTAAATCGCTCTGTTCTTGTGATATTAGAGAAACAGGGATTTTTTAAATAGGCTGGATTTGCAGGTTAGAGTCTATATATATGGACTGTATGGAGCAGGGAGTGGACGGTATGTTGTGAAATGTACACAGGATTTATTTACTTCAATTAAGTAAAGGAAATTCAGCTTTCCGTTCCAGCGACGCTTTAACACCACTTGGATTCACAGACTGTCCCTGCACAATGCCAAGCGCTATGAAGGGATAAATTCTGTGAGATGGAGTTAGCGTCTATTATAAAGCGATTAGCTGTGAGCATTCCCTTTTATCCTCTGTACTGTAGTTCCTTCACTAGAGCTCAACAAGACTGTTATACACTGATCAGCCATAATCAGCAGCCTAATATTGTGTAGCTCCCCCTTGTGCCGACACAACAGATATGACCATTCGAGGCAATTAGGTCCCTTCTGTTAAGTATGTTCTGTAAGTTGTGAGGAGGGGCCTCCTTGACCATCAATGAACCTTAGATGTATATCACCCTGTTGCCAAGTCCACCGGTTGTGATTCTTTGGACCACCTTTTGGTAGGCACTGACCATACTGCATACCAGAAAATCCCCACAAGACCTGCCTGATGTTCTGCAGATGTTCTGCAGATGTTCTGACCCAGTCCTCTAATCACTATTTGGTTCTTTCGGTCAGAATGGCTCAGGTCCTTATGCTTGGTCATTTTTCCTGCTTTTAACACATCACCTTTCACTTGCTGCCTAATATATCCAACCCTGGACAGAAGTCACTGTAGATGAAGATAATCACTACTGTATTCAACTTCACCCATCAGTGGTGCTAAATGTTATGGTCAATCGGTACATCACTGCTGTCATGCAAAAAACATGCATCTCCACTTTAGCTGTTTCTCACTTCTGACATGTCCAAATTCCAACGTATGTGATGAATGGACAGACAGAAAGGCTCCATTGACTTCCATTGAAAGGTAAGACGTTTCCTTCCTTCTCCTGTAAAGTTGTCATTTTGGAGATATTCATATTTTGTCGATATGTTACTTAAAACGTGTGCGTTTCATGCATTCTGGATACTGTTTCCGAAGAGTGTTGTGGGGTTTGATGAGAGAACATCATCATGCGTGTGTTACAGACCATGGTTTGTGTTTGTGAGGCCAATCATTCAGTATAATTTGGATAATTAAAAAAAAATAAAAATTGGGCCAATGGACCAATAAATTACATTTACAGTTATGCTGTAAATGTGCTCAACACCACAGCAGTAAATTCTCCTCTTTTAAAACACACTCCCTTTCAGATCAAGAGTATGTAAAACTGCATTATAATCAAAATTATAGCACATTTGCACAACCGCTCGTCTGCAAATCCCAAAGCAAAACCACGTCGGCCAACACTCTGAAACACAGCGTGTGATAAAATAATCATTGGTGCCATTTCATCTAAGAGAACGCTCAACCCGTCCCACTTTCCTTCCCTTTATCTCTCCATTTCCAACATACCCTGCCTGGATTAAATATTTACAGAGAAAAAGAAGGGGGGGGCGATCGACAGAGCGACAGGGGTTTCTCTCTTTCAGGGGACTCCTCCATCACCCCCAATCCCCTAGTGTTCCCCATCAAAACGCCCCTGTTGCGCAACTGCTGCAAATCAAACGAACAAGTCTCTAATTGCAAATGCAACAATGAAGACATGGCTCTCATTACCATGCTGCACGAGAGCGCTCCATGCCAAACGCCCAGCAGGCATCATTATGTACAATATGTGTCACTATTTCTGATGTCACATCTAAGACACTAGTTCAACATAGCCTTAATGAGACACCGCCAACACGTGTGAAGCGAGAGGTGTAAAAGGTGAAGAGCAGCTGAAGACAAGAGGAGGAGGAAACACTCACAGCTGGCTTGGGTACGAAGGCCCGGCCGGGGATGGTGAAGCAGTTTTTAACAGTGCTCAGATACTGGGCCATGATGGAGAGGCGGCTGCGCTGTCTGCTCCCAGTGCTTGCTGTTAATCTCTGGAAACAAGAAAATCAAAGCATCACTGCTTCTGTATAAACATAACACACAAGGGAGTACAATATGACGATCACATGGTAACACTGTTGTGATGATTGCGTCATGATGAGCTCTTTCTGGGAGTCTAGAAGACTGACAAAGTGTATGCATTATAAACCAGGGTTCAGATCTGCTGTACAGAGCCTGCAAACAGCAACAAGAGCAATGCCAGTGTATGCAATGACAAACTGCATAGTAGCAAGTAGATGATTGGATTTGAGCCTAATGTGCCGTTATCATATTGTTAACAGTTCTTTATTTTATGCAATTATTTTAAAAATAATAATAATAATAATAATAATAATAATAATAGGTGTTGAGCAGAATAGCAATAATACAGTATACCATGGTATTTGCAATGCTAAACTCGTTAATTTTGCAAATCACAAACATGAGTAAGCCTGCCCCACTGTTCAGCCCTGCATTCAGACTAACGCTCGTACACAATGAATTTTTCAAAAACTGGATGGAGTGCATGGTAAGCATGTTCGGTTGATTTATGGGTGTATTTAGGAATGGGCAGTAGCCTCAGCCATTGTTTACAACACGTCCAAAAGCCGCTAAACGCTACTAGCTATGCTCCAACATTAATGTTTGTTACATAATTTACATATAATATGTAGGAGGTATTTTACAAGCTTCAGATGTCTGTGTTTAATCTACAATAGCTATAAAAATGTTCAAACACTCATTTGTTGAATCTATATTTAATAGTATTTATAAAAAGTTGAATAACAATTATTCTGTATGCCGTCACTTATAATTCTCGGAATTGGCCTAAATCAGAATCAAACAGTTATATGAAAATAATAAATAAAACCAAAAATACATAAATACATAAAAATCAATCAATGGAAATCAGCCAGAAAAAAATAAATTAGCGTATCTCAAAAAATAGTTCTGTGTAAACTGGCAAAGTGGGCTTCATAAAACTGATAGACTGGCTAGTTCAGTAAATGTGAGCTTTCATGATCTTAACATCAGCAAGTATTCACTCCTAGAAAACTGACAGATGACTTAATATGTTAATGGGTGACTCACAGCTGACCCTCAAGCTGGTTCATGTCAGAGACATAATTTCTACTACCGCGTCTCTTATGTAACACACAAAAAAGTAAAAGTGGAAAGAGAACCAGCAAACGGCCTCAACTATCACGCAGGCTTTACCAGGTTCTGTAAGAAGTACATCAGGCTTTATCAGCAGCACCAACGCGACAAAGGTGCTAGGCTTGGTCCCTTGGTGGGCCAAAAAGTCCCTGTAGTTACTGAATAATACACCTTGGTGTGTGATAAGCCTTGGAGTGTTATGGGGTTAAACTACATTTGGGCCAAAAGTAGTGGTGGAGTCAATTCTCCTTAATATGGGAATCAAGATTCAACTCAAAAGCTTTGGACTGGATTCCACACAAACACACACGAGTTTACCCAAGCTCCTGCCCAAGGACTCTGCGGTCACAAAGTGCCTTGGACAAAGTGGACAAAGTTTGGACAAATGTAAAAATTTGAGTGCACCGGGTGGTCCAGCGGACTAAGGCGCCGGGCACTGTGATTACACTGAGGATTACACATCACAGCCATCGGCAGACAGGGCCCTGAGAGAGCGCAATTGGCCTTGCTTTCTCTAGGGCGGGTAGATGGCGCTCTCCTCAATGTAGCACTAGTGCTGGCCAGCACTGGCTTCTGCTAGCCGGTGTGTCAAGGCCGGGTATACGGCGCTTTCCTCCAGGTGCACTGGTAGTCAGAAAAAGAGGTGTGGCTGGCTGCTGTGTGTTGGGGGCGTTGTATGTGTAAGAGGGTGGAGAATATGTATGAATTGTAATTGGTGATCTAAATTGGGGAGAAAATTAGTAAAAATCAGTGTAGTTTTGAGCGATTATTCTTGTGCATTGGTGCGTCAGCACTGCTGTGCAGTTACACCGCTAAAACTACCGGGTTTCTACATCCTGGTGGTGACTTCTTTGGCATACTACAAACAACGGCGTCTGAAACTAAGTAGATTATGTTGGAGTTGGTGCAAAATAGCGGTTGTTACTTTTTACTAAAATTTCTGCAACAACAGAGAGAGAAGACGTCGAAAAGGTTGAGGAGTTTAGTCATTTTCTGTGTTTTTGTATTATTTATTTATTTTTTTTTAATCTTGTCAATTTATTTTTGAAAGACAAACATTTTAGGGAATCAATTCTTAAATATAAATATACTAAAAATAAAAAAACAAACAAAGAATAAATAAATAAATAAATAAATAAAAAGTTCAATAATTTTTTAGGGAATATCCACCTGTCACTTTAATGCCTATAAAGCTGAGCATCAGCGCTAAAGCTATATATACCCAGAGAATTAGCACAAAGCTTGTTTTGTTGGGGAAAATGTGTTTGTTGTTTCCCAAATAAAACAGCAAGAAAATTTACCTATCAAAGCAAGGTGAACGTAAGGTCTCCAAACTTCTGACCAGTAGTATACTCTTAAGAAGATGCGTACAATGCAGGTTCCCGCTGTCCTCACTCACCTCTGCTACTTCTTTCTGAAAGGTGAGCGTGAGTCTTGTGCGTCCAAATGCAAACGGCCCACTTCTGTTGGCCATCTGCTCCAGCCACTTGATGATCAGTGGAGTAGAGACACTGAAGGGGAGGTTCCCAATGATGTGCAGATCAGGAGGCTCTGGTAATACACAAACACACAACATACCACATCATACACAATCTTTAATCAAATTAATTTTAGCAAATCACTACATGACCTTTTGAGGGCAACTGCAGAAATGGCCATGCTGACAACCCAGACAGACAATGTAGAAAGCTGCGTGCTTTTGGACTCTACACATGTTCATTGTTTAATGCAGTATTTTCTGTGGCTGTGGCTGTGATAAATGTCCTAGTCTTGACATTCATGCAGAATAATCCATTACACTGTAAATGAAATCTCTCTTACCATCTTCCCATTTCTTGGCTGTGTGGGTGGGGAAGCCTTGGTCCATGCTGTACGTGAGAATATCACCATGAACTATCCTGACCCTGCCTGGGGCAGCCTCAGATAAGAGCTGTTCAAAGGCAAGACACACAAGAACACACACATGCTTTTACATGTCCAATACAAGTAAAATAAATAAATAAATAAATAAATAAATAACAGAGATGCACTGATCATGATCTTCTGTATCCGAATACAATAAAACTAGCTGCCGGCGGAGTTTTAGGCCAATGTTAATTAGCCTTAAAGTAAGAAAAAAAATAAATAAAATAAAAAGCAGCTCAGACAATGGAGCTGAATCAAAACATAATAGCACACTAGCAGATTTCTAATAATATATTTAATATTAATACCATTTGCTCTATTGATCCATACTGCCATTTTTAATTCTTAAATCTAAATGAAAAATCACTAGTTGCCTGTTTAATTATTATAAAGCTACTCAAATTCTGTGAGATGGCTGAACTACAGATCTGCCAAAATCCCAAAAAACGAAATGTCTGACTGTTAGTTGCTTGTTTGGAGTACAAATGGCTGACTGTGTTTCTTAATAAAATAGTCCAACTATGAGTTTCAGAACCATAAGCAAACTGGCATAGCACATTCTAAAGATGAACGAGACTGAAGAGAAAGGAAAGAAAGTAGGACTTTAGGGTGTGTTTATACTTTGTTATACTTCGTAGTTCGATTCTCTTGGTCCGGATCCAGCAAGAAACTGATACTCTGATTGATTTTAGTCCTGATTTTGCTTTGCATTTATACGGACATAAGTGCAATCAAACCAAATGTAAAACAGGGTGGCGTATGGCACTTGTGTCTGTGGGTCCTGTTTGATCCACGCAATAACTAGCAAGAAATTACAATCTAACTGCTAGATCCTTAAATGCAGCCTGTCTTATTAGATCATGTGGTTTTGAGATCAGTATCACTGTGTCCCAACTCACACACATCTTTACTGAGAAAATGACACTAATGAATGCAGTTCTAATAGTGGCTAGTTCTGAAACGCTGTGTAGTAGGGTGGTAGTGTGTGACTAAACTAAAGCCACAACCAGAAAAAGTTAAAGCACCCATGATGAAGAAGGCAGATGTGAACGCCATGATATTTGTGGAGCGTGCAGGCAGGAGTGACCCCGTGCCTGTGCAGGGGGTGCTTGTTTGGTGCACACTAGAGTTGGAAAGGCAGCGTTTAGACTTACTCTAACGAACCACACTCACATAGCAGTCGCACCAAAGCTGAGAAGTATTAACACACCCTAACGGCAGATAAAATAGAGAAAATATCTACCACACGCTCACTTGAAAAGGTTTCTTGAGCGACGTCACAGAAAAAACATATTTGGATACATAAGGGAGCACATTTGTAATAAAGATGTGGGAATAAGCTTTTTACTTGATTTAAAAATCTAAATTTGCCCAAAAGTCCTAACAAAAAGTCAAGATCAGATTTATGAGGTGTTTTAAAGGGCAGAATTGATCACAGCTCTCCATCTCTTATAATGATGGATCCCACTGTCCCAAGTATGAAAACATTGGGGAGTCTTCATAAAAAAAATCTTCTAATAAACAGCTGATGAAAAAGGCCCACAGATCTTTATGAAATCAAAAGTGGTTCTTCTATGGCATGGCTTCAAGAACCATCTGAAGTAGAGCTGGGCAATATGATGATATTTTATCATAATCATGATAAATTTGATCATCGTTATACACAATATACTTTTCTAGGCATTTCAAGGATACTGTTATTGCTTACTAAACACTGCAGAATCAATTACAAACAGTGTAATAAGACTGGTTTAATAAGAAGAGCAGCAGATCACTGTGTTCATTACAGAGGAGATTCTAAATAGTAGTTCATGAACAGTTAAGAATCTGTTATTTCATGAAAAATGTCTTAAAATATTGTGATATAGTATTTCTACCATATCGCCCAGCCCTAATCTGAAGCACCCTTATTATTAGGAGTGTATGATTAAATCTGACCTCGTTCCAAGTCAATTAAAGCTTGGTACACTGTGTGTGCACTATATGCTTATCTGCATACCTCTAATCCAGGTATAAAGCGTTTGTCCTTCTCTACAACCAGTACATCAGCTGCTCCAGCGTTGAGGATGGATCTGGTGAGTCCTCCAGGCCCAGGGCCCACCTCACACACACATGCATTCTTCAGATTCCCCGCCTGCCGAATGATCTTATCTGTGACAGAACAGCCCACATCACATTAAAGCCCAGGTTACTGCAATAGTAAAGTGTAAATTATCTATATCCACACACACACACACACCTACACTAAATGTCCAAATGTCTGTGGACGCCGCTTCTAATGAGTGCATTCAGCTACTTTAAGGTGCACCCATTGCTGACAGAGATGTGCAAATGCACACACACAGCTTGTCTAGTCCCTGTAGAGAAGTAGTAGAATAGGACTCTCCTTGTGGAGATACACATGAACCTATTAGCACCATCCTAATGCTCGTCTCTGAACGCAATCAAATTCTCACAGCAATGCTCCTTCAAAATCTAGTAGAAAGCCTTTCTCTCAGGACAGTAGACAGTTACTTTAGCAAAAGCTGGATAAACTCTTTTTAATGCCCTTAATTTTCGAAAGAAACAATAAATGAGCAGGCGTCCCAATACTTTTGTCCATATAGTGTATTTCATGTGCATGTCTCATTTGTCTGTGCGTGTGTTACTGAATCTTTACATTTCAATCTGCCTCACCTGTGAGCCTCAGGTCCAGGAGGAAGTTCTGGGACAGCTGCCTCTCTGCTCTCAGGTTATAGAGCTTTATGATTTCTCCTATGGTGGGGAGAGGAGGCAGGCGAAAGGAAGCCACTTTCCCAGTCGCGGCCATCTCCTAGACAGAAACAGCAAAAGTCCACCACTTTAAATATGCAAAAGAGACCACAACACTAATAACAGTATTAAAGTATGCATTTCCATATGTGGCTTCACATACACACCAGCAGTCAAAAGTTTAGACACAGTGACCCAAAGATGACCCTTTCAGCCTATATCACTCATTTTAGAAAAAACTGGAGCCCCTATGCATTCTGACATTCTCTCAAGCAGGCTTGTACTGCTTTTCCAAAAGACCTGAAGAAGATCCACATGTTGGCTGTTCAAAGCTGCCTTAAATAATAAACCTTTTAAATAATCATTTAAAATGTGAATTTTGGAAAAATAAAGACCTATTGCTATTAAGTAATGACTAATTATCCAGTAACTAATACGTAGCAAATATTGTTTAAGAGAAAGGAATTGAAATACGGGCCCAAATACAATCAATCTATCATTAATCAATCAGGTGTCCAAACTTCTGACTTGGTAAACTTGGTAAACGACAGACGTCGGGAATCACTGTAGATCAAGGTGTGAAACGCCTGTGTCCTGTGAAGATCTGCAGGCTTTAAATAATCAGTAGGATGTCAAGAGGCTGGAAGTAAAAATAAGGGGAATTTTAGATGTGTCCTCAGACTGAGAAAGCTTTATAAAATCAAGATACACTAGATGGACCGGACTAGATTCTGACCAGGGAAGAAAGCTTTCTACTAGATTTTGGTTCAGCAACAAAAGTATTAGTGAGGTCAGGATGTTGGAGGATCATCACCCCATCTCATCCCAAAAAAGTACTGGATGGAGCACCACCATCCATCATTCCAGAGAACACATCTCTTCCACTGCTCCACAGCTCAACGCTGGTGGTCTTTATACCCCTCTAGCCCACGCCTGGCATTAGGCAGCATGGTGCCAAGTGGTTCATGTTTGTTCATCTACTCCAGAGAGTCCTATTCTATTGGCAGTACATCTCTACGGGGACTAGTAGCTGAATGCATTCATTTGAAGGGGTGTCCACAAACATATGGACATATAGTGTATCAAAACTAATTTAATATACAGAATGTTGGACAGTGTGTACATTTATCAGTAAAGTATCCTGTGGTTCATCTTCATCTTTCTCCTTTTACTTTTTTTCCTCTCTTTCCTGACACACACACACACACACACACACACACACACTGTATATGTATATATATATATAGGAAGGATGCTGGGTCTGTCTTTCCCAAGGGGTGTAGCTGTCACATATACTGCCAGATGCAAAAGTGACAAGTGCAGAGGTTAGAAGGGTTCTCGTGTAGGCTGATACACACAGTGTCTTAAGAACCAGGCCTGTTTCTCTCAGTTAACACTATACAGTCTCCATTAAACCTCTATAGACATCTGGACATTTGATTGCCATTTGAACAATACTGAGAGACGGAGGTAATCTAAATAAACACACACATTTATTTTTAAAATCACTTCAAATGAATAGAAAATTAATTGAATGTGGGATTAAGAAATGTGCTCACATTTATTACCACCTAAAATGTCTAAAATTGGAATCAGCTGCAGAACATCAGCTGCAGATGATCAAAACATGGTTAGAGAGGATTATTCTGGAGGAGTCTGTCTTATTTAAACCTCAGACGTTTAGTCTGGTCTGCTCTTGATGGTTGAAGTGAGTGGTGAAGATCATCATCATCATCATGGCCAGATCCAGAGAGCCATCCCAGGCCTTCAGAAAGAAGGGTGTAGATGCAGAGGAGCCTGGAAAGGGGGTTAAAAAGATCTCAGAGCAGTCAGAAGTCTTGCCATCCTAGCAAGTTCAGCCCAACAGCAGAGACCACAGGGTGAGTAAAGAAGTCTCCAACAATCCTAAAATGCCATCACGGGACCTATACAGCAGCTACCATCAGACATGTTTAATTTTCATGGGCGGTGTTCATGGAGAAAACCCTTGTAAGTGTTTAGTCACATTGTCTCCATCTCTCTATATTGATCAAATGGGATGAAATGTTTTCATGGGGTGTCCTAATAATGTCACATGCCTATTTATATAATAAATGTTACTTCATTAGTCAGCAAATCTTATTATTATCATCATCATCATCATCATCATCATCATCATCATCATCATCATCATCATCTCACTTCACCACGTTAAACCCAGTGGAGAAAACACGGTCATTTGGCGACATCTAGCGGCCAGAACTGTGCATTACAGCTTTAGAAATGGCACAAGCATAAAAGCCTGGTTTCACACCAGTGAATAACACTCTCCCGTTTCACACGTCCACTCCGCCAACGACGAGATAAATACCTTTACCGAAATGTTAAAAATGGAGTGTGACAATGGGAGGATTTGGTTGGTTTCCACCGCCCTGCAAACACAGGACAGCATGCTAAGCTAATCAGCTAACTAAATAACAGCAGAGCAGTGTGCGACTGTGAGTGCAAGCCTTCAGTTCAACGCTGACTATTAACCTAAACGCCAAAACAACAATAAACACACACATAAACAAGCATACACTCCGAGCTGAGCTGATCTGCAGCGAAACACGTTTTCCTCACCAGCGCCGCTTCCCTGCTTTTCCTGTTGTGAGCGTTTAACGAACGCCAGCCGCCCTCTCAGCCAATAAAATCGCACGGTTTGAAGAGGCAGCCAATGAAAGCAAGCGAAGGCGGGACTTATTGTTGCCCTTGAAAGTTCCATGTGACCCAGTCGTGTCATTGCAGTAACGCGTTGTGGCCAGCAGTGTCGCTGTAGCGCTTAGAAACATGTAGTAATTTAATGAAGCATTTATTAATTTATTAATTGAGAATTATATTATTTAATAACTTACACATAAACAAGAGCTCTAGTTTCACAACCTGGTCTATATTCTGTATTATAATGCACATTTTTGTCCTGCTATTATATTAGTATTACCTTATTCTATTAAAACAGGTCTTAATTAGTGCTTAATTAGTAAAAGTGTATCTGTGTTTAATCCAGTGCTTGAAGTGGTAAAAAGTGCCAGTATTCTCCTTATTCACATGTTGGCTTGTGTATTGGCTTTCAATGGAAGTCAGTGTTAAATGATTTTTTTTGAATGAATTTTGAGTCATTATGGAGCGTTCCTATTTGTTCATTCATCAGTACCGTCCCACTTCGAGCACTAGTCTAAAAACGTATATTAAGCCTGCTTGCGCGTGCAAAGATAAGAGAAAAGTAATTTACTAATGCAAGTGTGCCTTTTCAAATGATTAGAGAGGCAGGCCCAGGAAAACCAAGGCTCCGTGACTCCAAGTCTATTAATGAGGTGCCCTTGAGTAAGGCTCCTAAACTTTAGTGGCTCCCTGGGTGCAGAGGTGGCTGCCCACTGCTTTGTGTGTGTGCCCGCTAACTGTCCCTAGTGTGTGTGCACTGCAATTGCTCACTATTGTGTGTTGTGGTTGGTGTGGTGCAACAGATAACACCACTATCTACCAATAAGATATTGCACCATGTGGGAGACTGGGGTTCAATTCCCGGTCTGGGTGACTATGCTGTGCTACACTAATAAGAGTCCTTGGGCAAGACTCCTAACACTACATTGGCCCACCTCTGTTATATGAGTAACCTTGTAAGTCGCTCTGGATAAGAGCGTCAGCTAAATGCCATAAATGTAAATGTGTGTTTCTTGTCATTGTACTGCTGTGCAGGACTATTTTATTTCTTATAGAATCAGTAATCAGCAAGTTGATCATGCATACAATATGAGAATAATACCTTAAATATTACATATACATGAAATATGCATTTAAACATGTTCGCTAGTCAAACTGAATACATATGAGTGGTTCAGTGGTGGTGCTCAGAAGTGGAAAAAGTACAGATATACTGAACTTCAAAAAAGGTGGGTTCTGTGGCAAATTCTCAGTCAATTCAAGTGGAAAAATAGAGGCAAACATTTACGACATTGTATGCTCATCAGTACGTTTTACATAGTCAAGTAAATATTTACATTTTTTAAAGTAAATAATTTAACATATAAAATGAAAGCAGCTTAATCGCTCACACTCTCCATAACTCACATGAAACTAACACATGAGGCTCGCCTCAATCTTTTTTAGCCAATTCTGTGCGTGGTGTTGTGGCCAATGTATGGTACAGACCTAAATGAATTAGTATAATAATATATGGACAAAGTTTCATTTTACAGTCCTAAATTAAATATATAAATAAATAAATAAATAATAAATAATAAATAAATAAAATCTGAGGACAGGGTTTTCTTCTGAGCATTCTACTATAAATTTGAGCACACCCCCAAAAAGGTCATACCTGAGCTTAGTAGCCATTATGACGGTGATTAACTAAAACTACCCAAAACATGCAGCCAACCACACCAAACTGTCTCTTAGACCATCAAAACACACAAGAGGACAATCCTTTACTAAGTGAGAGGGAAGCAGAGAGAAAATCTGATGGCCTTTTTATCAAGTGCTGTCAAGGTTAAAAATGAGAGGTAAGGCCCCAGGCCTCAGACAACAACCAGTCATTCAATAGATGTTGAATCAACGTTAAACTGTCAACATTAACTTTATTAAATCAGCGTTTCAACATTGAAATTTTAATAAAAAGCAGAAATCAGCAGAAAACCAAAACTACTCCCATCATCGTAAACCTTTTAAAAATCTGATTACAGCAGTAAAATATGTTAAATCATAAGAATGCAATCCCTGCTTGCTTAGCAGAATAGTAAAGAAGTGGTATTTTTCAGGAAATATCAGTAAACATCAGCTCAGTGAAATAAATACAGTTGCTGAAATATTTGCATAAATACATTAGTATAAACAAACCCCTACATTAATGCACACAAAGCTATGAAATTCTCTCCCTACTTTCTGTACTGTTTACTAAAAGTTACTTTTTGGTGCAAAATGTGGATCTGTGAATTAAAACTACCAGATTTAAGGAGATGTAATATGATCAAAATCACAATAACATGCTGGATAATATATCCATGTTCAGGGCCGCTGCCAGGGATTTTGAACCCCATGAAAATATATTAAACTGGGCTCCACAACTCTAACAATTCTACCAAAATACTTAATTAATACATTTTAGGGCTCCTGAATCCTCCTATCTAATGCATTTCCATTAACAGCCGAAGACATTAGCACACAAGCTCGCTAAAATCTTCAGAGCAATGCAAAATCATACAGAAATAGACCAAAACAGCTCCAGTGCTCTCCCTCAATGCTCAAGAGAGACAGACAGACAGACAGACAGACAGACAGACAGACAGACAGACAGACAGACAGACAGACAGACAGACAGGTTACGGTGTAAGCCTAGAAACAGATGGACTATAGTCTGGAATTATAGGATGACACGTGTTCCTGTTTCTGGAAGTGGAGCTGATAGAATGAACATTGCTTGCAGAAACAAGGAGTTGGTGTTAATATTATGGCTAATTGGTGTATCTGTTGGCTGCTGACAAATATAAATAAGATATTTCATAGATAAACCTGAAACTAGTGGGCTCCTGGGATATGGGTGGGTGGGGGGGTCCTGTCAGTGGGATTTAGGTCCAGCTGTGTTTTGGGTCTTGAATACATGCCATATTCATTTTAAGTAGGGATCGTTCCTGGCCCCTTTCTCCCACTGGGTGAACCTGTCACACTCACTGTCATACACAAAAATGGAAAGCGAAGGTTGGGTAAATGTTTTAGAAAAGGTGCACAGACGGTTCTACTACTGCTGGTTCCCGCCAGAGTGTTCTCGGCTTCACTGGAAGTGCAGCCTCTGTTCACCAAGGTGTCCGCCTGTCTACAGTGGTGTGTATGATAGCTACGTGACGCACCAACCTGGTCCCAGCTCCCTAGAAGCATCCTAGTGTTAAGATCATCTGAACTGACTGGTAGATGGAGAGTTCAGTGTGATACTCATTTGACCATGACCTTTGCATGGAGACATTTACATTGACCTTTACAGCATTTAGCAGACACTCTTATCCAAAGTGCTTCGCTATTTACTCAAGAATAACCTCAGCTAGGTTGAATAGACTCAAATTCAAACAGACCGCTAAGCTTAGATACTATTAAACACAAGTCAGTAAGGAGACCATAATACTCTACTATTTGCCCAAGTACTTTTGGAAGAGGAGGGTCTTCAGTCTGGGTTTGAAGACAGTGAGCCTTGGACTCTGCCGTTCAGACACCCAGGGGAAGTTTGTTCCACCACTTCGGTGCAGGACAGTAAAAAGCCTGGACACTTGCCTTCCATGGATTTTAAGGGATGGCGGGTCAAGCCGAGCCATACTTCAGGCTACAGGAAGTCAGTGAAGAGAACACAGCACAGGAGTCACATAGCTGAACTGGAAACCCAGCCCAGTCTGTTATCTACAGATACAGAACTTTTGAGCCATTCAGAAGTGGGGGTGCCCTCGTGCATCCATTTGCTGCCTTGCTGCCTCACCTTGAGCAACAGATAATGGGCAATTGAATGGATGTTCTCCTGCAGGATTTCATGGTCCTTTGAGTGCAGTAAATCATTTAGGAGCTGCAAAGCATTCCTATATCATTGCACTACCACCACCATGTTTGACTGTTGGTATGATGTTCGTATTGTGGGTGCTGTGTTAGTAACAGGACCCACCTTCCACATGGATTCCCATGGATATCCCAGTCTCTTTCCAGTGGGCTTGCAGTTCATTAGATTTTCATCTGGGTTCTTTCGTGACTTCCTGGATAAGTTGTTCCTGGACGAGTAGTCATGAGACTCAGAAATGACTGGGTTCATATTTTGGTAATAATACATTTTTTTCTAAAAATGTTTTGATTATGGCATCGTGTGCTGCATGTCGAGACCTGGTTGGCTGCTTCACAGTACTGGAAATGGTTGATTTAACTGGTGGTTAGATCATGACTGGCAGTAATGAAGTCTGAGTGTTGTTTATTTATCTCAGTCATAGGTAATTGATTGGGTACCTAAGGGGACAATTACCTTATCACACGAGAGATTGAACTTTTTTCTTAAAGAAATGAAATTATTTAAAAACAGTATTCATTCAAGTTGTCTTTGTGTATATTATTTGTTTTCTTGAGGATAGATAGATACATAGACGGACAGACAGACAGACAGACAGACAGACAGACAGACAGACAGGCAGAGACATAGACAGGCAGAAAGAGACATAAACAGGCAGACAGACAGACAGACAGAGACATAGACAGATAGACAGACAGACAGACAGAAATAGTCAGATAGAGACAGACAGAGACATAGACATAAATAGACAGACAGAGAGACAGACAGAGAGACAGACAGAGACATAGACAGAGAGATAGATAGATAGGCAGACAGACAGAGACATAGACAGAGAGATAGACAGACAGAGACATAGACAGATAGATAGATAGACAGACAGAGATAGACAGATAAATAGATAGACAGAGACATAGACATATAAATAGATAGATATACAGAGACAGACAGAGAGATAGACAGATAGATTGACAGGGACATAGACATATAGATAGAGATAGACAGATAGACAGATACAGATAGATAGATAGACAGACAGATAGCAAGAATCTTTCCCTTCATGCTGGTGTTGCTATTCTACATCAGGAGGAGATCTACATGTACTGACTGAGATTTTGATACAATTAAATGAGAACAGATAATAGAGCGTTTTATTAATGAACGTGTAATGTAATGTAATCATGCGACACATGGGCAGAGACAGCAGCACAAAGCTAACTGTGAGTATGATTTCTGTAACCTAAATACATAACACACATTGATTCTTGCCTGCCCACTGAGACACACTACAGGCCAATCAGGAAATGAATAATGTATTTTTTAATATGACGCTAATCGACAAACCCATTCCAAACCCAGTTTGTCCTCGTGTAATATGATTACGTAATGAACTGTATGCAGACGTCCTGCGTATACAGTTACAGCCTCACTTAGCAAATTTCTCAGAGCACCAGGACCCCGCGGCCATACCCCAGGTAGACTGGCTCGCGGCGCTGGAGGGGTCAGCTTGTCAGAAACACTCTTTGTTGGAAGTGAAATGTGCTCCACTGGGGCTCGGGAAGAGTTGCGCTTGCACATCCTGCGGGTGACCTTGGCTTGGGCCTTCACAAAGGAAAATGCAGACACTGCTGCCATGGCAACAGGAGACCAATCACATACTTTGAAGGGATATCCTTGAGTCTGCTGTGTTCTCGTCTTGACTAAAAGGTGACCTCTCTGTATGTTCAAGTCTGCTAGAGAGCCCATTATGCAATTATGCCGGGCTGTGTTTGGAAACCCCACTGCATTCTTAATGTGTCCTGGACTCTCAGTAGGTAATGATATACACATAGAGTTCATACAGACACTGTATAGACAGATGAATGCAAGCTCTATATCTATGCAGACTGTACGTATAACGATCTATGTTCTAGAGGAATTCTCGATTCCACCAGGCCCAGAAACAGCCAATAGCAGTAGTAGCTGCCAGTATAAATACACTACATGTCCAAATGTGTGTGGACACACCTTCTAATGAATGCATTCAGCTACCTGCTGGCACAGATGTGCAAATGCACATACATACAACTTGTCTTGTTCCTATTAGAGAAGTACTGCCAATAGAATAGGACTCTCTGGAGCAGATTAACATAAACCTATTGGCACCATGCCTATTGCCAGATGTGGGCTAGTGTTGTTGAACATTGAGCTGTGGAGCAGTGGAAGAACTGTGTTCTCTGGAATGATGGACGGTGCTCCATCAAATACTTTTGGGATGAGTTGAGAGTTTGGGATGAGGTGGGGTGGTGATAATCCAACACCCTGACCTCACTAATGCTCTTGCTTCTGAATGCAATCAAACCCTCACAGCAATGTTCCACATTCTAGCAAGAAGTCTTCTTCCTCTCTGGTCAGTAGGGACAGTTATTCTAATAAAAGCAAGATCAACTCGTTTTTAAAGCCTGTGATTTTGGAAGAAACAATGAATGGGCAGGTGTCCCAATACTATTGTCAATATAGTAATGAAACCTAAGGTGTTTTTGCTTGATAAACCTGAGATAAATAAAAAAATAGGTTACTTCTAGGTTACAACCCAGTTTTCAGTAGCTAAATTTACCATTTTACATACCTCCACATGACTGTGACCATCTTGATTTGCCATTAGTTTGCTTGTATTCAGTTCGTGCTCGCTGCAGTCATGGACGTTCCTGAAAATAGCAGGGTTAGACTGGAGGGGACTGCGGTGAGTAATATTCTTACATATTCTGTCAAACTACAAATCCCTCAGGAGTTCCTGACACTTCCAGGAGAAATGAGGAAAACATGACATAAAAAAAACTTTGTTTATTGTTTGTTTACCTGAACCTACACTACACATACCTGACACTTCAGTGAGACTGTTCAAAGACTGCCTCAATTCACCAAGTAATAAACAACACACCAGTCTCCTATGGGAGACAAATGTAACCTGAGTCAACTCACAGCGTCTTTGACTGACAGACTTGTGAAAGTAGAAGAATCGATTTGTGAATCGACTCCCCTAATAGCTATTAAACTAGCATTGCCAAAGTTGCCAAGTAAAAACAAAAAAAACAACAACGACAGAGACAGAGACAGATAGATAGACAGACAGGCCGACAGACAGACAGACATAGATAGACAGATAGATAGAGACAGACAGACAGAGACATAGACAGATAGATAGATAGACAGACAGGCCGACAGACAGACAGACAGACAGAGATAGACAGATAGATAGACAGAGACAGACAGAGAGATATACAGACAGAGACATAGACAGATAGATAGACAGAGACAGACAGAGACATAGACAGATAGATAGCAAGACAGACAGAGACAAAGACAGAGACATAGACAGAGATATAGACAGACAGACAGAGAGATAGACAGACAGATAGACAGAGATAGACAGACAGAGAGATAGACAGACAGAGACATAGACAGATAGATAGACAGAGACAGACAGAGACATAGACAGATAGATAGAAAGACAGAGACATAGACAGAGACATAGACAGATAGATAGAAAGACAGACAGAGACAAAGACAGAGACATAGACAGATAGATAGACAGACAGAGACATAGACAGAGACATAGACAGATAGATAGAAAGACAGACAGAGACAAAGACAGAGACATAGACAGATAGATAGACAGACAGACAGAGACATAGACAGATAGGTAGATAGACAGAGACATAGACAGATAGATAGATAAACAGACAGGCCGACAGACAGAGATAGACAGATAGATAGACAGAGACAGACAGAGAGATAGACAGACAGAGACATAGACAGATAGATAGCAAGACAGACAGAGACATAGACAGAGACATAGACAGAGATATAGACAGACAGACAGAGAGATAGACAGACAGATAGACAGAGACAGACAGAGAGATAGACAGACAGAGATAGACAGATAGATAGATAGACAGACAGGCCTACAGACAGACAGACAGACAGACAGAGATAGACAGATAGATAGACAGAGATAGACAGACAGAGAGATAGACAGACAGAGACATAGACAGATAGATAGATAGACAGACAGAGACAAAGACAGATAGATAGACAGACAGACAGAGACATAGACAGATAGGCAGATACAGATAGATAGACAGATAGATAGAGACAGACAGAGAGATAGACAGACAGAGACAAAGACAGAGAGATAGATAGACAGAGACATATAGATAGAGATAGACAGATAGAGAGATAGACAGACAGACAGATAGCAAGAATCTTTCCCTCCATGCTGGTGTTGCTATTCTACATCAGGAGGTGATCTACATGTACTGACTGAGATTTTGATACAATTAAATGAGAACAGATAATAGAGCGTTTTTGATGGTTGCTTAATTGACCTACACGGTTCAACCAATTTATTTAATTGTAATGGGAAAATATATATATATATATATATATATATATATATATAAAACCCATAAACATCTGTGATTTAATGATCAGCAAGTGATCTAGCTTACGGATCAGATAGCTGTTAGTGCTGGCGCTTGCTGATCTGACGTAAGTGATCAAACTTGGTTCTACATGAAAGGTGAAACTTGCCAGTAAATGTTTATTGCTGATGATCAGTTACAGATAGTAATACTAACACTCTTACAAACTCGCCGAGTCTGATTTTCAACTCTTTGGAAGAAGCACTTCCAAAATATCTGTCCTACCCTATGGATGGTCTCTGACACGGTGCCCCTAGCAGCTGGTTTTAGACCAGCAGGTCACATGTGACTAGATCCATATTGAGGAACATGCAGAAACGTGTACATATACACGGACGCAATGGGAGGTTGTGTTGCTAATCAAGGCCTATACTTCTTTTTTGGAAGTTGTCCAGATCCTACAGATCTCATGAAGCATATGTTTTATTTTTGTAGGCGTTAGGAGCGCTCTCAACTCCCTCTCTGATCATGGCTAGGCAATTAGGCTGGAAATATGACTCCTTTAGTCTGTGCACATTCTAAACTCCTGGTCAACTAAGATATGAAAGAGCAGAGCTACAGAAACATGGAGCATGTGTTTCTTCTAAATACGATATGCAGGTGTGAAGAACCTTAGATGTGGGTGCAAAGAATTCAGTAAAGTCCTCTGAGTTATCGCTGCCACTATGATCCAAGGGTTTTGAATCCTGGGTCATGTTGCTTGCCATCAGCAGCCGGAGTCCAAGAGGGCACAGCACAGGCGTGTGTTAGCTGGGTGAACCCCAGTGGTGTTGGGGTGCTGCTAGTGACAGGGGGAGTTCGATTGAACAGGGATTGGGTATTGGTGCAGGTAGTAGTTGCATCTTGGTGTCAGCTTGTTAGTAAAAACCGGGAGGTCACTAAGCATCAGCGAGACTTTCCTTGGAACAAGCCTCTGTGGTTAGTTGAGACCAGAATGAAGTGTGAAGGACAGTGGTACAGAATAAACTAATCCATAGGACTGGACCGCAGGACTGATCTGCTTCCAAAGGCTCTGAGAACCTTGTTAGACAGAAACTCATGGACTCAATTCCTGGACTTTCTGGAGTGATTTCTAGTTGCATCTGCCAGCAGGCTTAAACTGGGTGTCACTGGACAGCGATCCAAAGTATTGAACTGCATCCAAACACAAATGGATGTAGTTCAACATGGAATCAACTGAGAAAACTTAATAACTGTGTTATTCTTTTTGCAGTGGGAGGATACAAACAGTAGACCGGACCACTCAGACTCAGTCTGGAATTAGTGAATTAGTGTTGGTATAAAACTGTGTGTTTTACAGTTATGTACTATATTCACCATTATTCTAATGGGATTAATGAATCTTTTGAAATAATATTTCTAAAAATTAAAAAACAAGGATGTTTAGAGCAGTCCCGAATAATAACTAGAGCCGTAGAAGATGATATTTTAGCTTATTTTTTGGTGCTTTATTTTTTATTTTGAGATATTTCTGTATTTTTTATTGGAATTATTTGTACCTGCACAAAAAAACAACAACAAAAAAAAAAAAAACATTTCTGGCACATGGACAATAAGATCCTTATACTCTGTGATGCTTTTATTGTCAGTGTACAGCAAAATTAAGGAGCAATCCAGCAGTGCTTACACATACAATAAATAAAAAAATATAAAAGTAAAAACATAGATGTACATATAAACAAAAAGTAGAAATAAAAACAAATGTTCTATACACATGCACTAAATTTATTACAAATATATACAAATTATTAAAAAATGTGAAGAATAAGAAAACAAATTGATGTAAAATATAAAAATGATGATCAATGTTATGGTGTGGTGGAGCTTTGAGGCGGAGGCGGACATAAGTGCAGGAATTTAATAAAAAAATCAATCTAATTAAGCAAACAGAACACAAAGAAATACAAACTGAGGAATAAACCAAAATACTGAAACAAACAGAGAACCAACAGATGAAGTAAACATAACTAAGATTAGCAAAAAGAAACAAACAGAAACAGAACAGACAGGTTTAGCAAACATAACAAGTACTAAAACTAACAAATAAACCAAACAACACCGAAAACAAACAAACAAACAAAACACCAACCCACCATGGAAACATATGTGTGTTAACATGCACAAGACCAGACAAGGGAAGGTTGAAACAAATGTGTTCTTATACACCGGGACTAACAAGGGAGCAGGGCTAGAGAGGAGGCACAGGTGGAAACACTGATGAACAGGCGGGCTAGAACTGACAAACAAGAAACAGAGGCAGGCATCAGATTGTGAGGTTATTAATGTGCTAGAAATAGAGCAACTATAAATAAACAGGAACAGTTCTAAATAATACAGTTCATGATATATAAATATAATTCATTCCATTTTATAATTCCATTTAAAAATAATATATTAAATAAAATATTAACTGTTGTCCACAAAAACATTCAAAAGGGTGTATGAAGCAACAACAATAGCCCAATAGCCCATGCACATTTATTTAGTTTGTTATTATTTGATAAAATAAACAAAAATATATTTTACTAAATATATTTTGTATTAAATAAACTTTTTATGTAAAAAACAAATATGAATATGACTATAGAACTTCTGGTAAATGTGTTTTTTTTTTTTTGTCAGCAATAATTTATATTAATTAAAGCTAGCAAAGCATAATTACATATCATTAAAAGGGGCAGGATTTTGCTGTAGGTGGTCTATGCCACAGACTATTCTTTAGCATCTTTCATTAATTTGATCAGATGACAGTGACAGGTGGTGGGGTGTGTGGGGGTGTATCTCACTTTGTTCTAAAGCATTTTTACTATTTTACATAATAAAATACAGTAAATATTCTCTTTTTAGATTCATTTTTTGTCGAGTTGTCTGTCTCTGGATATGATGACCTCCTTTGAAATAGACTGATCAGCCATAACATTAAAACCATGACAGGTGAAGTGAAAAACATTGATTATCTGTTTACAGTGTAAACGGTCAAGGAGTGGGATCTACATGTTAGGCAGCAAGGGAACAGTCAGTTCTTAAAAGTGAGGTGTGTAAGTTTCTTCAGGACCTTTTGGGGGTTCTTCAATTAGAAACTGTGAAGAAACCTCTTAAGGTGCTTTGAGGAACTTATAAGGAACCTTTTTTTTCTAAAAAACTTTTCATGAAAGCTCCTCAAAGCACCTTAAGAGGTTTCCCCACAGTTTCAAATTGAAGAACCTCCAAAGGTTCCTGAAGACGACTGCATAGTCAGAACATCTCCAAAACATCAGGCTGGTATGGAGTGGATAGTACATACCAAAAAGCTTCTAGTAAGGTCAACCCAAGGCTCATTGATGTGATTCATGGAGGCCCCACCTCACAACCTTACAACTTAGCGGACTTAAAGGATCTGCTGCTAACATCTTGGTGCCAGATACCACAGGACGCCTTCAGAGCTCTTGTGGAGTCCATGCCTCGATGAAAGCCAGAGCTGTTTTGGTGGCACGAGGGGAACTTACACAGTATGGCTGATCCAGTATAGATGGTTTTTATGAGTAGACACTTTGGCTTTGGTGTTGCACTGCTGTCAACAGTGTGTTCCTCCTGTAGCTCTCTCACTCCTTACTTCTTCACATCTCAGCACTTTCAGAGCTATGGGTGATCATCATTAGCATGATGGTAGGATCATTGAAGTGTGCGCTGATTTCATCTCAGCCACATAAAACTCTAGTCAGAGAGAAGTCACATTTGATAAGAAGGTATGAAGGTCCATTAGCATTCAGTCTGGATCACTGATGAGCTTGTGCTTAAAAACAGATTAAAATGTGTGTGTGTGTGTGTGTGTGTGTGTTTCCAACGTGCTTTTTCTGAAATGTAATGTCAATATGAACCACTGGATGGCAGTATTAGCCCAGTGTTATACTCTATGTTGACTCCTGTAGGTGTTAGAATAGCAGCGCATCAGTAGAGTGACACTAATGTTGTCATTGAATCATTGTCATTTTATTATTTTTATTTTTAATGACTATTACAAGCAGGTTATTGGTTGCGATCACTCAGTGAAACTGCTGTTGTGTTTTTCCACATAAGTGCCAGCACTTCTGCATGTACACACACTCACAGTGGGACTGTGTGACTGCCATTATTGTGTGTGTGTGTGTGTGTGTGTGTGTGTGTGTGTGTGTGCTGTAAGATATGATGGATGTTTCCTGTTCTCTAGTACAGGAGACCGAAGGGGTGTATGAGACACTCCCGGCTCTCCAGCTCTTTAAGGAACAAAATCATAAACTATCTGGAACACAGAGGCCGCAGAAAGTGGTTTGATGAAAAAGCCATTCTAACAGAGCTGTCAGAGCCCCTTAGGAGGGTATGGACATTGATTTATTGATTAGATGTGTTTAAGATGCAGTTACTCCTCATTTGACTGCAGGTACAGTGCATTCCCTTACAGAGCTAATTTGTCCGAATAAATATTTGACTGTAGATTAATGCACGGTGACTGGAATGCAGTGATGGTGCATGTGAATCATCCTTCTTATCAGCAACGTTGGGCATTTCTCTCCTAATCTCAATACAGCCTTATCGGCTACATCTGCTCCAGTCTTATCTCCAACATGCCCATTTTCAAAGACCTTCTTTAAAGAGGAGCTGCAGGACTTGCTGGACTTTGAGATGCATGAGAAAGGAGACCTCACCATCCGCAAGGGTGCTCTGGGGGGCTGCGTGTACTTCATTGAAGGAAGCACTGTGGAAGTTCAGAAGCCAAATTTCTGTAAAACGCTCTCAGACAGAGACTTCTTTGGAGGTATTTCCAAAATCGAACCGGGCTTTGTCCGCATCTCCATGTGCACTGTGATACTGGAACATGTTGGGTTGCAGAGGTTTAGAAGCTCAAAAAACACTTCCTTAAGTGTGAAATGGGTTCCTGTGTGGTGCATATGGTGGAAAATTAATTTTTATCTAAATAAAAGATTAATGTACACTCTTAAAAATAAAGGTGCCACAAATGGTTGTTTGATTGATGCCATAAATCATAAAACTGTGAAACACAATGTTTGTAAATGGGTCATTCTAGAATTACAGGAAAAATGAGCATCTCCCAGATAAACCTTTTTCTTATTGAATCAGCTTTGACTGAGTGTTCACTATTAATAAAGCTTGATCCATATTTCAGGCACAGTTTTTACATGTAAAATGAACTGAGCGACTCCCAGCCCACACGACTGACTGTCTTCACCCCCCAATTCAGCCATCCAACTTAAAAATAAAATAATACATAAAATACATTTTAAAACATCATTTTTTTGAGCTTACTCTATTAACTCTATTAATTAAGAGTCAGTTGTGTAGAATATCTATTTTGTGTGGAATATGTAATTTCAGTAATTCAAATGTAGCTGCTGCAAATCTAGCTGCTGCAAATGTTTGATGTCTGTCCTAATATTCTGGCCAAGACTGTTACCCCTCATATAAACTGCATACAATCTGCAAACAGTTATAATAATAATAATAATAATAATAATAATAAAGCATGTGACTTGCACCCTGTGATGTCACTTCCTCTGGTGGGACGCATGTGGAAGGCAGTGAGATATGTCTTGTATAAACTTCTAGTCTCATTATTTTGTATAAAATGTTGAGGATAAATCAACAGTATGTGAATTATTGGTCAGATCTATTATTGTGATATTCAGTGAATCTCCTATTTAGTTTTTAAATAAATGAGAATGTGCTGGAAATCCATAAAATTCTGCTTAAGCCTTAGTGTGGAATCTAGTTTGAGGTTAGAACATGGAGTTAAGGCACAACATGATGGAAAGGATCAGCTCTGTTAATGGTTTCACTGGTTTAAACAGTTTTACGATAAAGAAGATGACTGATGAGTCAAATCTCTCCATAATTGAAATGTAGAAAAGGCCAAATCAGACGTGCAAGTGTGAAGAATGTTCCACTTGATGTGAAGGTTCTTAACCTAAATTTGAAGGTTCTTCACATTCATACATTCCTTGGAACCAAAAGTGGGTCTACTACGGATTTTGAGCATTTCTATTGGTCAATTCATCCAGAATTATTCACACAGTGTACAGAGCTGCATAGTAGTCATATGGCATCCCTCAAAAAATCCTTTAAGTCCTGTGTAACTTCCTTTGGCATCTTTAGGCGTGTAAGAGCGTATGTGAACATTGTTAAAGCTTCAGTTTAGTTCATATAGTCTATATCTCTGCTGTCCAGTGAAAACCACGTATCTTAATATTTGTCTGTATTTGGTTCTCCATGGTTTGAACCATGTAGCTGCTTCTGTGCATTCTGGATGAATGGGCCAATAGAAATGCTCTAAATTACTTGGAATAAGCTCTTATCTTACATTGACTTCCATTCAAAATTAAAATCAATTTGGAGATACATGTTTTTTGTTGGCCAGCGGAGATATGAGGGCTGTTTTGAATTCAGCGTTTTAGTGATGTCACATCTATCCACCACTTCAACCCACAGCAGCTTAGCTCCACAAATTCTCACTGAGGCACTGCAGAGTGTTTCAGCCCAAACCGCAATACAGAGTTGCCAATCAGAGCAGGGCTCATTTACATATCAGTACACATCAGTCTAAAGGACACAGTAACAAAAAACAGCTGGTTTAACTCTAAAGGATAAAGAGAGACTGGAAACTGGTCACGTAGACTTGCTTTTTGAATTATGTTTGGTAGATAAAAATTCCACATTTCTATCTGACAAAAGTATTGGGACACCTGCTCATTCATTTTGCCTTCTGAAATCAAAGGCATTAAAAAAGATTTGATCCTGCTTTTGTTGGAGTAACTGTCTCTACTGTCCAGGGACTACTAGATTTGGCTTTGAGCGTTGCTGTGAGGATTTGATTGCATTCAGCGACAAGATTGTTAGAGAGGTCAGAATCATTCACAGCTCTCCGACTCAAAAAAACAAACAAAAATGTTCACTGCTGCGGGGCCTTATCCCCTCTAGCCCACACCTAATGACAGGGACTAAACAAACTGTGTGTGTGTGTGCGTGTGTGTGTGTGTGTGCGTTTGCACATCTGTGTCAGCAATGGGTGCAACTTAAAGTAGCTGAATGCATTTCTGAGAAGGGGTGTCCACAAACATTTGGACATGTAGTGCATCATACAGGGCGTGAACATCAGGGAAAATACACTGTATAAAATACAACACAATGCAGGAGACCGGTCCTTTTTTAAAATGTCAGACAATAGCTGTGCTTCAAACAATGGGCTTCTACAAGAGATTTCTAATTGCACAACAGTTCTAATCCTAAGTAAAGAATTGCATTGAACTCATTGTCTTGCTAACACGCAACTCCTTGTTGAGGGACTGAAGAAGTACATTTGCATGCTCAAAATAGAGGATTTTAGAGGCGCCTGAATTGGAAAAAGCTGTGCAAAGTATGTCCCGAAGTAACACTGGCGTAATGCGTAGAAGCATAATCCACCTACCAGTTTCAGATTCCAGCGTTCCTGTGATTATTTACACCTTCAAGTCAGCTTGCTTGAACTGCACATCAGTCAATTAACAAATCAGAAATTTGCCTATGATTCCAATTTGGTGTGGAGTCCTTGGCTGCCTTTAGTTCTCTCCCCCTTTTAGATTTTCGCCCTGACAGTGACAAATTACTCCTCCGCTCGCTGAGATTGGAAATTAAAAGCATTTAGAGTTGCTCATGCATTTATGCTAATGAGAAATTCAGATATGATTTGCATGCAAAAGAGGCCAGTCTGAAAGCTCATCATTTTCTCTCCTAGCTGCTGCATGTTTTCACCTCCTTTTAATTTTTTACCAGTGCCAGGAGAAAAGGCACAGGGTACGTGCTTCAAATGTGACATTTGCCAAACTGAAGTTTCACTGCATGCTTAACAATGTACTATAGGCAATCAGGTTTCACAGTGCTTAGAATATTCAGTTAAAGGAATAGGCACACGTTTAGTAGCAGATACACATTTTAATGTTGACATTTTTTACGTAAAGGAGGGAGAGAACAGTGGGGAACAATTCCAGATGTTACCTGGTACTTAGTACAAACCTTTCATTTCATTTATTACTGGATTACGATTTCATATATCAGAGACTGTGTTGTGATTCTTGATATCTGGAGACTGTTCATTGGTTTGAATTGCTTCTATGGTATGCTTCTTCTTGAATGGCCTCTATGATATATGTATAATGATATTTATAATGATATTTGTGTCATTTTTGTGTCACTGTCGCAACAAATCTTATGTTTTTTTTACATTTTGACATCATGTGAACTTAAACGTTGTTCTTTACAGTGTGACATGATTTCACAATGATCGATTGGTCCAATAGAAATGCTCCACAATGACTTGGATTAAAATATTTTTAAAAATCCTCTCCTGTAAAGGTGCCATTTTGGAGATGCAAGGGTTTTGCGTGACTTAATTTGCTGTCGCTGTCACAATCACTGCAATTCTACCATTTCTACCCCATTCTACTACATCTAATAGAACATCAAGGGGTTCTATTAGATGTAGGATCCGGTAACTGTGAAGAACCCTGAACTCATGGCTATGTTTATGAAACCAGTATGAGCGAGTTTGGCTGTGTAACGTGGTGCATCATTCAGCTGGAAGTAGCCCGTTAAAAGATGGGTAAAGTGTGTTCAGGAAAGGATGGACACAGAGAGGCTGTGACATTCATTTACATTTACGGCATTTAGCTGACGCTCTTATCCAGAGCGACTTACAAGGCAACTCATATTACAGAGGTGGGCCAATGTAGTGTTAGGAGTCTTGCCCAAGGACTCTTATTGGTGTAGCACAGCACAGTCACCCAGACCGGGAATCGAACCCCAGTCTCCCACATGGTGTGGTAGTTCACTGGCAGATAGTGGTGTTATCTGTTGCGCCACACCAACCACGGTGTGGCGCACGCTGTTAATTCCAAACAATGATTAACAGCCTTGAAATGGGCCAAGAAAGCCCTCCTCACACTTTTGCCCCACTACCTCCTAGCTCTATGCTTCTTCTCTATCTAAACTCTGACATCTGTGTTCCTCAGCAGAAATTGAGAGGCATCAGACCAGACCTCTCTCATCAACAAGGTAATTCCATCTGCAGAACTGTGGCTTACTGGGTGTGTATTCTGTTGTGAGGCTGTTGTGCTTAAAATCCCAGGAGATCAGCAGTTATATATATACATACTTAAAGCACTTAACATACTAACAGCCCTTCTGGCACCAATAATCATAACACACTCAATATCACAGATATCACATTTTCCTCTCATTCTGGTGGTTGATTTGAACAATATTTGAAGTTACTGGTCTGTATCTGCATATATTTATTAAGTGCACTGCTGCTGGCTGATAGAATAGGTCTTGCTAATCAAGTGCTTGGTATATATATATTATGTACTTGCTTTACTTAAGTACTTGCTTAGCAAGACCCACATATAAATATAATCTATATAATTTATATATAATATATATATAATATAATATTAATCCATTTAGTAAATTATTAAAAATAAATAATATAAATACTTTATTTGTGTTTATTTTTAATTTAATAATTAAAAAATACATATATTTTATTATAATATGATTTATAATATTAATTATGCATGAGTAATGATGATGATAAATATGCATATGTAGGTGCATATGTCTTACTAATCAAGTGCTTTGTGTCTGTGTGTCTGTATGTATATGTATATATATATATATATATATATATATATATATATATATATATACACACAATATGTGTGTGTGTGTGTGTGTGTGTGTGTGTACCAAGCACTGGATTCACAATACCTTAGCAAGCCTATATGTAAGTCCCTAATCTGAAAGCAAAAATGTGTTCATGTAACATTTATGTATGAACACATTGATATACACACTCCACACACTCCACACTTCTAAGTGTTTTGTTCATTCATTTCATTTCAAATGTTCTTTTTCATACCAATACTCAATATTTAGAGTTGCCTGTAGCTTCTTTATTTAATTCCATTTTCCACAAAATAAGACTTTTCTTTGACAAAAATCAAACACTCTTTTAATCATTAAGCATGTTGCAGGTTTATGTTATGGAGCAATATGAAAACATGAATATATGAAACAGGTGGCCTGCCTACAATAGTTGACATGAGACTTTACAGCTTTAGCCTCAGCTTGAGTTGCACTTAGATTACTTCAGCAGCAGCAGAGGTTGAAGTGCACTCTGGGAGTCTCGTTTTTTTTGTGCTCCCTGAAAGCATTAATTGCAGTCTCCTTCAGACAACCTCTCTGAACTCATAGAACTTTCAAAAGATGCATTAGCTCTTTAAAAGATGAAAGGCTCAGAGAATGTAAAACTTAAGCAGTGATTACATTCCAGCTGGAGTGCCACCTTGGTCCACCCGCTCTAGGAAAGGCACACTTTACACCATAAACTAGCCCTTGCATTTACTGATAGGCCTACTTGATATTCATATAAAATGCTGCTGCTGACTATTTATACATGTTTCCAGAAGTTAGATGCCTTAATCACTTTTTCCATACATGTTTTATTAATAAAATACAACTCGGCTTATTGTGTATTTGTCATTCTTCAGTGCTGAGCGTGCTTATTCTGTTTTGTTTGTGTCAGTCCCAGTAAATGATAACCTTGAAAACAGATGCATTAATTAAGATAGAAAATGAAATGCAGGCTTAATTTGTTTTTTACTGAGCATGGTTTAAATGAGATGGATTTTCTTTTGATGGAAGGATGTGTAGAGAGCAGCTAAAACATTGACATGACACTTCTATTTGTCATCGCGTCATTTCAGGGAGGAGGTGCGAGCAATTATAAATACGGTTACATAGCAATTAAAATAGGCTGCATTCATTAATAATTTCTCTGTGAATTAATCATTCAGAGCTGTAATGGTAGCTGCTGGTACTGGCTTTCCAATTATGCTGCTTAATTAGAAATGCCAATATTAAGAAATAATTAACCACAGAAATATATGAAGGTTTTCAAACGTGCCTTTTGGAAGATGCCACCTCCACTTTTATCAGTCTTTGGCCCGACTGTCATGAGGTCTGTGATGACATCTGAGTTCAGTGGTTTCTTGTGGTGTTGCGATACTTCATTATTTGAAGACGTTTTCAGAATGCACAATACACATCATGGTATTTAGTATTTATGGTGTTTGATGAGGTGGAACAGACCGAAAGGAACCAGTAATTCTGATTAAACCAGTAATTAACAGTAATGAATACAATAAGAGTTTTTATCTGCATGCTTTTTTTTATGTACGTATGCTCTCTTTGTAACGAAGCATGCAGTTGGACTGTGGATACTGTGGATAAGTATTACCCAGAGGAAAGAAATACCAAAATGGCATCTCTTCAATGTATCCTTAGGTCCTCATAGACAACAATGAGATCAGATGAAAAGACAAAGCAGATTTAGCACAAGTCTCCTGCCAATTTCATAAAATGAACTCCTGTACACATTTAGCCATTCACAACGAGCTCCTGTTTACTGGTGCCGCTGTTTTGTCAAATGTACACAATCCAGCCTATCCTCGAAGAAGAACTGAAAAAACAGCGGAGAGAGCTTTCTGCTTTTCTCTGCTATGGAGCTTCTAAACACGGACTTAGTGAACGGAAACTCCTGCAGAAACGGTAAAACCTCACTTTCTCAGTTCAGTAAATCTCGGTAGGTTCAGTACGTTTAGGTTACAACTAGGTTGAGGTAAAGTAGGTTAAGTTTAGGTTGAAGTTGAGGTGTAGTAGGTTAAGTTTAGGTTGAAGTTGAGGTGAAGTAGGTTAAGTTTAGGTTGAGGTTGAGGTGTAGTAGGTTAAGTTTGGGTTTAGGTTGAGGTGTAGTAGGTTAAGTTTGGGTTCAGGTTGAGGTGTAGTAGGTTAAGTTTGGGTTTAGGTTGAGGTGTAGTAGGTTAAGTTTAGGTTTAGGTTGAGGTGAAGTAGGTTAAGTTTAGGTTGAGGTTGAGGTGTAGTAGGTAAGTTTAGGTTGAAGTGTAGTAGGTTAAGTTTGGGTTTAGGTTGAGGTGTAGTGGGTTACGTTTGGGTTTAGGTTGAGGTGTAGTAGGTTAAGTTTGGGTTTAGGTTGAGGTAAAGTAGGTAGGTTTAGGTTGAGGTGTAGTGGGTGAAGTTTAGGTTTAGGTTGAGGTGTAGTGGGTTACGTTTGGGTTTTGGTTAAAGTGTAGTAGGTTAAGTTTAGGTTTAGGTTGAGGTGTAGTAGGTTACGTTTGGGTTTTGGTTGAGGTGTAGTAGGTTAAGTTTGGGTTTTGGTTGAGGTGTAGTAGGTTAAGTTTGGGTTTGGTTGAGGTGAAGTAGGTTACGAGAATAGAGTGGTATATAAACCCCCGGCATTGAGCTGTGGAGCAGTGGAACAGTGTCCTCTGGGATGATGTTGCTCCATCCACTACTGTGGGATGAGATGGGGTGGTGATCATTCTGGTCACAGCAATGCTCCAAAATCTAGTAGAAACTAGTAGACAGTTACTCCAACAAAAGCAGGATGAACTCTTTAATACC
This sequence comes from Salminus brasiliensis, assembly GCF_030463535.1. NCBI lineage: Eukaryota > Metazoa > Chordata > Actinopteri > Characiformes > Bryconidae > Salminus > Salminus brasiliensis. The sequence continues at coordinate 6,854,821 of NC_132887.1, forward strand.
TTTAATTTCTGAAGAAACGATGGATGAGCTGGTGTCTCAATACTTTTGTCTATATAGTGTATGAGTATAGCACAAGCCACCCCCTCCAGCCCACATTACTCTGATAGGATATTGAATGTTCTCATAGATTTGTTCATTGACAGCTGTTTCCATGCAAATGTGACAAATGCAAGACCACTGAAAGGGGTACACTGCAGCAAGTTGCTTCCTTGCTGAGAGAATTCTCATAACTGAAGCTGAGTCGAAACCTACTCAGCCTCGCAGAATTGCATTCAGAAAGGTCTCCAGAGTCCATCCAGAGCCCCAATGATATAGATTTATCTAAATCATACCTTCTGTAAGTCCCCTTCTCCCTCCACTCATTCACACATGCGCAGTGTATTGTGTAAAATACACTAAAGTGGCACTTGGAGGGACCTTTTTTTTATCAGTTAGCAGCTGCAAAGTCAGGAGCCGTGTGCTTTGTAAACATTACATGAAAATGTCATGCTGTGTTTAGGAAGCGCTGGAAATGCTGTGGATTTACACTGTTCATTCATTTCCCCATTTTGTGCATTTATCCAGCACGCAGTGTTGCCAAGAGCAATCCCTTTAAGCACATGTTTGGCTTGGATTACATTGTTTTGGTTTCTCATATATGAACCCTGAGGGGAAACATTCCTGCTGCATCATTCGGTTTAGATATTGTTTTTCTTTCTTTTTTGGCGTCCTTAATTGTTTAGCTTGTAAATTGCTTGCATTTCTTTCTCCATCTCTCTTTTGTAATTCATTTGTTTTGTCTGTGTGGTTTATAGAGTTGTGTTTAGGACCGTCCTGCACTGGATGCTTGCTTTTCTTCTGTCTTTGTCAAGTAGCTTAATAATAGCCAGATTTTATCAGCACTGAAGCTCCTGCTAACAAAAGTGGAAGGCATGTTGCTCAAAATGATGTTCAGCCTCATGGAGAGAGATTGGATTTAGGCTGATAAAGCAGGAGATGGAGGATGATTAGAGGCAATGTTCTTCTAAAAACAGACCATGGATTCTGGTTTTATCAGGTGATGTGTATGGAGCAATTCATTGAAGATGCCAGTCCAGATTTTTTTGGGAGTTGTTCTGCCTTTATGAATCAGGTTCTGTTTCATCATTTCATCAGGAAAGACGTCTAGAGCTCCCTTAGTACTTTCTGCACCTATTCTTTGATATGTAAAACTGCTACATACATATATTTTTTCTATTCCTTTTTTTATTGAATGAAATAGGTCCACCTACTACCTGTTTACACTAGGTCCCTTCCTGTAACTAATATCAGTGACATTAGAAATGAGGAGACTGGTTGAAATTTGAATGGGAGTTCTCATAACGCTCAACATGGTGTCGGTTTGCAGACATAGCCCCTGCTCTTCAACAAAGGAGCCAATCAGCTTGCTAGTTATGCCATGAGTGGAGGGATCCCCCTTCTCCGATGTGGAGATCTACATAAGCACAGTAGCCAGAACAAGCTGGAAAATCTGGTGCATTTTTTAATCCAATGCTGCATACTGTTCATGAGGGGAGGGAGCACCATCTACCCATCCAGAGACAGCATGGCCAACTGTGCTCTCTCTGGCTCTGGCTGCTGATGGTAAAGCTGAAGCAGTGTGGCTTGGGATTCGAACTTGCGTCCCTTGGGCCGCTCTGAGCCCTGTTTCTTCTTTATTTAACAGTTAGCATTTCTTGTTCTTTGTTATATATGGATATACACTATATGTGGTTGGTGTGCTGCAACAGATAACACCACTACCTGCCACTAAGCTACCACACCATGTTGGAGACTGGGGTTCGATTCCCGGTCTGGCTTACTATGCTGCGCTACACCAATAAGAGTCACTGGGCAAGACTCCTAACACTACATTGGCCCTCCTCTGTTATATGAGTAACCTTGTAAGTCGCTCTGGATAAAAGCATCAGCTAAATGTACAGTATAACCATAAATGTAAATATAATGTCCAAAAGTTTGTAGACACCTGCTCCTCCAGAGTTGCTTTTGGAAGCAAGGGTAACAATAAGGATTTTTTCCCACTTTGCTGCAGTAACAGCCTTCTCCAAAGGCCTAACACTAGATTTTGAAACATTTCTGTGAGGATTTGATGGCATTCAGCCATGCATACATCAGTGAGACCAAGTACTGATCACAGATAATTAGTTACAGCTGAAAAGCAAAGGCAAACTCCTGTCAATACCCTTGTACTCAGATAACACCTTGAATGAGCAAGCGTCTCCACACTGCAGTGTGTATATATATATATATATATATATATATATATATATATATATATATATATATATCCACTGAAGCTCTTCGCATTCCTATCCTGTACCCCAGAAACCATGCTGTAGTGATGCGGCCCTGCACCTGAAGGATCAGGCTTCAGTAAATCAGATCAATATGATCCCCTAATGCACGCACATCCAATCAGCCCTCGTTAATGCCTGCCCGCTTCTTCTCTGTGTGGCTGGAAATGAAAGCAGCCCATTGCTCACATGTTCCGTCTGGAGGTGTTCATTAGTTCCGTGGGTTTTAGGGTGACTAGAGAGTGTAGACGTTCGTTTGATTTTAATGAAGTTTAAACAATCTCCTGAAAACACCTGTTGGCTGCCGCGCCGTGGAAGAGAGGGGAACTTGAAAGAGTTGCCAGCTCAAAGGGACAGTCCTCTCTAATGATAGCATCAGTCCCCGCGTTACACACTCGCTACATTTCGCTCAAAGCACACATGTGACAGCCTCCTAATTAGAGTCCAATGTTCTCTCAAAGTTGTGAAATGTTATTAGCGGAGGTATTGAAGTTTGTGCTGTTTAATTACTTCGCAATTTACCTTTTGTAAAGTGAGGCTAGAAACTTTACCTCGTCAGCCTCTTTGGGTGCAGACGAGACATTATTTAAAATTCTTTCAAAATAAAAAGGCTGGTTATATTAAACCAAGCACTGTTCGGTCCAGTCATCAGGCAGACTCAGCTGTCCGTTTCACAGAATCCAGAGCATTCACTGATAAACTTACACTCTTAAAAATAAAGGGTCCTAATAAGCTCTTGCCTGGGGTGTGCGGTTCTAGGAAAAGCCTTTATTTGGAATAGAACTGTTGGTTCTTTAAGCTTTCTTCACGCTCGTACATCTTATTTACAAAAATGGTCTGCAAAGAGCCCTGATTGAAAGGTCTTTTACAGGATCAATAGTAGTAGTTTGTCTGTAGTATAGTTCTAAAGAGTACAATTTTTTATCAATTTTAGAAAATATGGAAGAACCCTTAATTGCACGGCTTGTTGGAAAACTAATCAAGTAGTGTTGCTCTTCTTAGGTTCCACAAGGCATCTTTAGTTTTAGTGAAAAAGTGTTTGTATGGTATCTTTTACATTATGTGGGGGTTACTTTACACTCATAGCTCATTTACAAAAATGGTTCTACTCATTGAAAAAATTCTTTACATGACTAAGAGTAGTTATGTGATGATGTTTTTGAAAAACCCTGGTTCATCTCATCTCAATTGCAAATATGGTTATTAAAAGTAAAAGATCATTAATTGAAAGACTTGTTGGGGAAGCAAAAGTGTTTCTTCTGTTGTATAGAGAACCCTTTTTAAAGTTTCATATGGTACCTTTACTTTACGTGGAGGTTCTTTATACTTTACATAAGTTCTTAACACACGTCTTATTTACAAAAATGGTCTGCGAAAAGCCATGATTGAAAGGTCCTTTACAGGACCAATAGTAGTGGTTCTATGGGTTTGTTCTAGAGAGTACCATTTTTATCTCTTTTACAAATATGGATCTTGAAAGAACCCTTAATTAAAAGTCTTGTTGGGTAACTAAACATGGTCTCCTGTAGTATTGCTTTTTAAGGTTCCATGTGGCATCTTTATTTTTAGTGAAAAGTTAAAACGTGTTTTGAGTGGTACCTTTAATTTATGTGGAGGTTCTGTCAACTTTACAATGATACTTTACACTCACAGCTCATTTATGAAAGGGTTCTTTAATGGAGGGCTTATTGACTGGTTCTTAACAGGACTTAACAGAAGAGTAGTTCTGTGATCAGTCTGGTTCACTGCAGCGTGTGGTTCTGGTTCAGTCTGGTTCAGTCTGTACATTCCCAATAGTAAAAGCATTTTTGAAATAGAACCATTGGTTTAAGGTTCTTACCTTTGCTTTACAAAGGTTCTTTACATTTACACATCTCAGTTGCAAATATGGTTATTAAAAACATCATTCATTGAAAGTCTTGCAAAATGCATATTGATTGCACAGTTTTTATTTGCTGGTTCAAGATCTTTCTAAAATTCAGACTGTATGTATTTTTCAGTTCCCAGAAATCTTTAAGCCTTCTCTGAATGCCTAGAAGGCCCTGAGGGTTCCCCACTAGGTCTGGTTATTTACATCTGTAGAACTTAAGCATCATTTTAGACTTATGTCATTATTTTTGTATCTGCACTTAAAAATAAAGGTGTCAACTGGTTCTTAACAGGACTTAATAGAAGAGTAGTTCTGTGATGATGTTTTAGTAAAACCCTGGTTCAGTCTGGTTCAGTCTGTACATTCCCAATAGTGAAAGTGTTTTTGAAATAGAACCATTGGTTTAAGGTTCTTTATGCTTTACAAAGGTTCTTTACATTTACACATCTCAGTTGCAAATATGGTTATTAAAACATTATTAATTGAAAGTCTTCAATGGGGGAACCAAAGGTGGTTCTTTTATTGAACTTTTTTAAGTTTCATATGGTACCTTTACTTAATGTGGAGGTTCTTTATACTTTACATATGTTCTTAACACTCACATCTAATTTACAAATATGGTTCTTAAAAAACTATTAATTGAAAGGCTTGTTGTGCAGAGATACATTTCTAGGTTCCTTTCAGCATCTTTATTTTATATTAAGGTTTTTTATTCTTTAAAAAGGTTTTACACTCACATATTTTATTATTATTAAAGAATCACTTATTGGAATGTAGCTTTACATTTAATGGAGGTTCTTTAAACTTTACAGTAGTTCTTCACACTTGCACATCTCATTTATAAAAAAGCTCATTAGAGGAAACACCTTTTTTAGATTTCAACTGGTATGTTCATTTTAAAGTGAAAACCTTTGATAGAGAACCTTGACTTATGTTGAGGTTCTTTAAAGTTTACTAAGGTCTCTTTATAAAAAAAGATATTTAAGAAAAACATTAGTGAAAGGATTCTTTAGGAAAGCAATCATAGTTTGTCTGTGGTATCACTTCAGAGAACTCTCTTTAAGGACATTTGGAACCTTTATGTTCATGGAGACCATTCATTGGTATGGTACCTGTACATATTGTGGCGGTTCCTTAACCTTCAAAATGCTCCTTGCACTTGGAAATTTTCCTTACAAGAATCTTGTAAAAAAAAAAAACAGATCTTCTGTGGCATTTCTCAAAAAAACTTGTTTTATTTGTAAGAGGGTAAACAGAAAGTAGGCTACACGTGAAAGCAGAACCGGGCTCTCTGCAGTTGTCCCAACAGTTCACAGTTTACGCTTTGCTTGGTTCTGCTGTTAAAGGTAGCAGTGAACTGTGAGACACTCCGTGGTATATATTCAGCCTCGCAGACACTTCTTGTATTTATCGTTCCACAGTTGCTCCGGCAGTGTCAGACAGTGTCAGGTTGGATACATGAATATAAGCTTGGGTGAAAGTATAGCACTGGCACGTGCCCTGTGCCCTTGAGCAGGCTTGGTTTGAATGAGCTGGCGCTGGGTGCCCAGAGCAGTATAAAGAGAAAGCAACCTCACATGCAGCCTCACACGGGCCTAACGCCTCACACAGACCCACCTGTGAAAGGTTCTCCTTTATCTAGAAGAAACGAAGGAATGCTCCGTGTTAACCAAATGAGAAACACCACTCGGCCGGGCTGGCTGACAGGCTAAATGGAGGCAATTGCACCGAGTGGCAGGGAAAAAGCGGCGGCAGTGTACCGGCTGGCTTGAGTGTCTGGAGTCTAGACGGCTCAGAAACAAAAGCAAGATAGAGTGGCCTTGCTGAGCCTCCATTAGTGTTAACCTCAGTGCCATGTGAGCTGACAGCACATAATGCCAACCCACTTGAAAGCCTCCAGATTTCTACCTGTGCCTCTTTCTTTGTGTGTGTCTGTGGGTGTGCTGATCAGTGGCGAACTGTGACTATTAGAGCTTAGGTTTCAAAACTTGGTTAAAAAACACAAAAAATGCTAATTCTTCTGCAAATTTCTGCTAGTGTCTTCAGCAAACTTTATGGATCATTTCTTTGGGCATTTTGGATTAAAAATAGACATTTAAGGCTCATAAAAGACACATTTTATTTTGCAAGGGATATCATTGACCCCACCCCCCGGAAATGAAAAAGCTATTGGTCTGTTCCACCCCTGCACCATATGGACATAAGTTTTGGGACACCTACAAATTACAACTACAGGCGCTTTTATGACAACCCATTCTAAATCCATAGCCATTAATATGAAGCTGGTCCAACAGTAGGTGTGAACTGCAGTTACTGGAGTCAGCAAAGCGTTGGAGACTTTTATGCCCTGTTCTGTACCTTTATGTGGTCCGATTTGCCGTGATTCCTATACACTTCCACTTTTCAATAATATTACTCACAGTTGATTGTGGAATATCTAAAAATGAAGACATTTCACCAACTGCAAAGGCATGGACTTAAATGAAACACTTAATCTCATCATTAAGATCATTAAGAGATGGGTCCCAATGCTTTTCTCCATATAGTGTATATTGGCAGATAATCTAACATTTTTTGGCCTTCAACCTGTCTTCTGAATAAAAGAACTCATATAAGAGACTAATAGAAACTGCATATTGATTGCACAGTTTTTTATTTGCTGGTTCAAGATCTTTCTAAAATTCAGACTGTATGTATTTTTCAGTTCCCAGAAATCTTTAAGCCTTCTCTGAATGCCTAGAAGGCCCTGAGGGTTCCCCACTAGGTCTGGTTATTTACATCTGTAGTAACTTATATGTCATTTTAGACTTATGTCATTATTTTTGTATCTGCACTTAAAAATAAAGGTGTCAGCAAGATTTTCTTGTCATAGAAGAACCACTCCCTAAAGAAACATGTAAACAAAGATAGATAGATAGATAGATAGATAGATAGAAATAGGTCCTTTAGCAGTCCTCAAAACCTTAGGACTAGTTTGTCAGCCTCTGCTTTTAATAAAATGTCTTTAAATGAGATGTGAAGAACTATTGAAGAGCTATGAAGAGCCCTCAAATATTACAAATGTTCTGTACCTATGAAAGGTATGTCCTAGAATCGTTCATCCAAGCCAAGAAGCTTTAAGGAACCTTTATTTTTAAGACTATACATCTCTATCCCGCTTCATGGAGAAAGAGACAGAGAAATCATGGCCATCCACATCTTGGCATCTGGATATTTAATCACAGCCTGAGGATGGAAGAAACACCATGCTGTTAAGTATTAATAATGGTGTCTATGAATGTGACATCTCTCTTTTAAGAGGCCTTTAAACTAAATGGCCAGCTACCATTAGCTGTACTTCACGCTGCATGGTGTAGAGTTGCGTTAGCCGGTTTTGCAGGGATGCTGGGTGACTGGCGTGGATCGGGCAGCTAAGCTGTCCCCACCCCGGGCCAAATGGTGCTGGCTACTCTGAAATGCACCAGCTATAATTATCTTAGCCTGAGGATTCAATTAAAGTTAAGCACCATTGTTTTCAGAGAAGATCGGAGCATTAAAGATTAAACATCTGAAATATAAAAAAATCATGCTTTCAGGGACACTCTCAGAATATTTATTGTTAACAAATAACTTAATACAAAATCATTTATTTATGTTCAGTGTCTCGGTGCTGAATTTGACTTGCGGTTAATTTCTGCAGTTTTACACAGTGTTAAAATATGCATGTCCTCTTGACTATTGTATAACCATAGCTGACAGTTCTCTAAGATGTATGATAAGCCCAGACTGCTGAACAGTGGCTCTGTATTCTGAGCAGACTGATTAAAATCAAAATCTACAAGTTTAATATTTACCATCAGTGAGAAAATGCTGTGTAATACCACGAAACACTGCTGAGTCTGGTCTGTCCTGAACTGTTAATTGAATGATTGGAAGTTAGCTGGTCGGAGATCTAACAGCTTAACTTGATGTTCTATGGAGATCAGTGTAATTAGACTTACATTTCTTCTCAAATTACGTCCAAAATAAGATTCCAGGCTTGCATTCCTCACTGATATAACTCACAAATAACACAAGCTTGAGCTGGCTTCACTTTCTAACAGAAAGTTTATTTGACTTGTAATGATAGTAAAACCCTTTTCCATTCTTTCATAATCAGTTTATTTTCTTGTAATCTCAAGATATTTGTTGTGAAGTAAGTGGTGATCACAACTAATTCTGCCCATTTTTGTTATCTTGAGATCACAAGAAAAACAAGAATAACTAGTTGTGTTCACAGGAAAACAACCTTTGTTATTTTGAGATCACAAGAAAAACAAGCTGTTTGTAGCTCCACTGTGGTGGTAATACTGGAAAAGGAACTGTAAGGGGGTTCTCTGGCTGGTGGAAACAGAGCAATAATTAAAGCAATCATGTGGTTCTTTGGGTTGTTATGGTTCCATAGTGGGTTTTATGGGTGGGTGGTTGGAGGGATGGACGGATTCAGGGTTGGAGGGATAAATAGATGGATGCAAGGTAAGAGGGATAAATGGAATGGGTGGATGCAGGGTTGGGGGGGTTGGATGGAATGGATGGATGCAGGGTTAGAGGGATAGATGGAATGGATGGATGCAGGGTTAGAGGGATGAATGGAGGGGTGGATGCAGGGTTGGAAAGATGGGCTGGCTGGATGCAGGGTTGGAGGGATTGGTTGGATGGATACAGGGTTGGAGGGATAAATAGATGGATGCAAGGTAAGAGGGATGAATGGAATGGGTGGATGCAGGGTTGGGGGTTGGATGGAATGGATGGATGCAGGGTTGGAGGGATGGATGAATGGATGGATTTAGGGTTGGAAGGATGAATGGAGGGATGGAGGCAGGGTTGGAGGGATGAATGGAGGGATGGAGGCAGGGTTGGAGGGATGAATGGAATTGATAGATGCAGGGTTGGAGGGATGAATGGAGGGGTGGATGCAGGGTTGGAGGAATGAATGGAGGGGTGGATGCAGGGTTGGAGGGATGAATGGAATGGATGGATGCAGGGTTGGAGGGATGAATGGAATGGATGGATGCAGGGTTGGAGGGATGAATGGAATGGATGGATGCAGGGTTGGAGGGATGAATGGAATGGATGGATGCAGGGTTGGAGGGATGAATGGGATTGATGGATGCAGGGTTGGAGGAATGAATGGAGGGGTGGATGCAGGGTTGGAGGGATGAATTGGATGGATGCAGGGTTGGAGGGATGAATGGACGGATTAAGGGATGCAAACTTGGAGGAATGGATGGATGGATGCAGGGTTGGAGGGATGGAGGAATGAATAGATGGATTAATAGATATAAGAAAGGTTGAACATTTTAATAGATGGAGGAATGGTTGGATGGAAGGATGATCACAAGAAAAACAAGCTGTACACAAGATAACAGTACAGACTGAAAGTAACTTGTGGCCTTTTGGACTTTAAACGTTTCAGGGCTAAAATAAACCGTTTTACAGCAGTTATTTCTAATAGGTGGAGAAACTATTCTACTCATGCTGGTATTCCTGATAACAGTTTTTACTGGATCAACAGTATCAGCTAATTTGGTCAAACTGAAGAAGTGTGTGACCACAGCTATACACTGAAATACAAACCTGTCATTGCCCCTAATCAAGCTTTTCTGTTAGCAGAAGAACAACTGAGCAGTCTGGAAACAGACAGACTGCTATTGAGTAAAAAAAATTAACAAGTAACAAACGAAAAGTAAAAAAGGGAGTGAAAACTTTCGGAAGAAAGAAATAGTTGTGAAAAAAAACAATAGAACTTGCCGTCCCCATCCAACAATACCTTGTTTCTTGTTCTTTAATGTACAGCAGGTTTTCCAAATAAAGGTCACAGAGGTTATGATGGTAATCATAATAAATCTGAAGAAATTGTTCGGCTGAACGGATAAATGACACAAACTTGCCCTTACTCCAAATGTAGATGATCAGTCCAGACACATTTAGATTTATGAGGCTGATATATATATCAGGTAACATGGACGTCCATAACTGTTTAGTTTAGTTAACTTGTATCTCCAATGTAGCGATAATACTGAAAAAGGAACTGTTAGGAGTTCTTTGGCTGGTAAAAAGGAACTCTTTTTGGTGCTAGAGCCATTTTAAAAGGCTCAATTGAGATTCATCTACAAAAGGTTTTCCAGCAACGTAAAAGACCCTGCAACCAGAACTACTGTATTTAAGCATTTATGTGGTTCTTTGAGTTGTCCTTGTTCTATGTAGAACCTGTGGTTTAAAGAAAGAACCCCTGTAGAACCCTATAAACCCTTTTAAGAGTAAATGAGGAGAAACAATAGAAAACTATGCTTGAGAAGCTAAAGGCAAAAAAGAAAGAAAGGGGCCAGCATTAAGATGGATGGGTGAAAAGATGGAGGGAGGGGGGGAGGGAGGGAGGGAGGGAGGGAGGGATGAATTAATGGATGGATGGATGGATGGATGGATGAATGGACAGACAAATGTATGGATGGATGGATGGAGGGTTGGAGGGAGGGATGAATTAATGGATGGATGGATGGATGGATGGATGGATGGACGGACAAATGGATGGATGGATGGGTGAAAAGATGGAGGGAGGGAGGGAGGGAGGGATGAATTAATGGATGGGGTTGCAAGTATGAATGCATGGATAAGTGGATGGATGGAGGGATAAATGGATGGATAGATAAATGGATGGATTCATGGGTAGATTGATAAATGAATGGGGATGAATTCATGGATGGAAAAATGGAAGTATGGATGGATGGAGGGTTAGAAGTATAAATGGAAGAATGAGTGGATAGATGGATGAATAAAAGGAGTAATAGGGTGGGTGGGTTGAAAGATGGAGGGATAGAGGGTTGGAAGTATGGATGGATGGAAGCACAGATGAATGAATGGATGGATAAATGGATGGATGCAGAGTTAGATTAATAAAAGAATGGAGGCAGGGATACATTAATGGATGAACGTATGGATGGAAGGAGGAGTGGATAGATGGATGAATAAATAGATGGATGCAGAGTAAGATTAATAAATGAATGAAGGGAGGGATAAATTAATGGATGAACGTATGGATGGAAGGAGGAGTGGATAGATGGATGAATAAAAGGAGTAATAGGTGAGTGGATGGAAAGATGGAGGGATTGAGGATTGAAAGTATGGATGGATGGAAGCACAGATAAATGGATGAATAGATTAAAGGCTCAAACTGAAGACAATATATTTAGGCAGCTTTGGTTTTTAGCTACATTAACCTCACACCTCCAGCACAAAACGTAAAAAGCAGACTTCAGACACCAAACTTGGCATCTTGGCTAATCTTCTTGATTTAGGGGTCAGTGTGGAACACCGTTAATTGGATTCCTCTTCAAACTTTTCCATTAATGAAGACATAGCCTACTGTAGGTTTTTGCATTATGCAGTGCCTGCATCATACAGATACATGGCTGATATCTCGCTCCCATCATGTCTGAAATACCACTTTTTCAGTAAGTTATCTGCCTGTGCATCACACCTCCATTCAAATCACACAGGAGGATATTCAGCTGCAAACTGAAGCAGGTTGCAGGGTGATAGAGGAGTATAATACTGAAGGCCACTATCCATTCCTCATTCCAGCCGAAAAGAAAAGGCCCCAGCGTAGCATAACAGAAACAGTTCTGAGTCGAGAAATTACCCAGGGTCTGTAAATTGGCTTTCAGAAAGAGGGAAAAAAACCCATTGTCCTTTACCTTTGAGGTTGCATGTCATTTCTCAGTAGCTCACACTTGGGCAGATTAAGGTCAAGTGGTCCGTTTTGTCTCTCCTTTGAGTGGAGAGCGAGAGTGAAAATCTGGCGGTCTGTAAGAGAGGTTTCACATCCATCCCCAGCGGTTCTCTGGAGATGGGGCTTGATAATAGCATGTTGGCTGCGAGCCAGCGCTCCTCTGCAGTCGGCTCTGTTCCTATATGTTTTTTCGACTCATATCTGATGGAACGAGAGCGATGAGATGCTAAGCATCCTTTTAATTGATAGGGTCTATCTGATGAAGGCCTTTAATGTGGGTCAAAATCTTATTTTCCACTCAATTAAGTCTTCTTTACCGTGGTATACCGTGTGTGTTGCCCATTTGTTCTTAATATGCCTTTGTTAGAATTTTGGTTGGACCTGATCTATGCCTGATGCACCTTTTTCTCTCATTTGTTTTGTGTTAATTGATCACAAAGACCTTTTTATACACTGTGAACTGATGGTATATTCATAATGAGTGTTTTGTGTTTCTGTGATGAAGAAAAAGCTGTTATTGCATTGGCATTACTGTCATTACACAAAGATTCTCTGTAGTTTAGGGTAGGGCGGTAAAATGGTAATATCATATTAACTGCAGTATTTAACAGTATGTAACAGTATTTCAAAATTATACCATCTCTGACGACCAAATAAGCCATATTACATGTGCATTTAAAAGAGCCATAGGTTAGGGGCGCTGAAGGAGCTCACTGATTGGTGATTGGAAAAAAATCAAGCCCATCAGAGTTGTGAGTTTACGATGGACTGAGTTTGTTTGAAAGGGAGAAACAAGCAAACCTAGAACCAGTTGAAAACCCTCCTAAGACATTCTCTCGACTCTGCTGCTTTACCCTGTAAACGTGTGTGATTTGAGCCACAGTTAGCTGGAGCATGGACTGTACTGTGGTGTTCATCCTGCAGTCTCTCAAGTCACCTTTCTGTTCCTCCCAACACCAGTCGCTCAACTTCGCTCTCTCAGACACACGTTTTTTATTCTCAACACTTGTGTCGGTGCGCAGCAGGTAGTCAACAGAAGCTCTCTGATACTTGGGGGAGCTGTAACTGAGCTAGTGAAGCAAAGGCTTGCTTAGCGAGTGACTACAGATCCAAAACCATGGAGAATCTGTTCTTTCAGCCACACAACCCGCACAACTCGAGTCACTCTCGTCTAAATGCTATCTGTGAGCTAGATGTGATGGACGTGTGGCGCAACAGATAACACCACTACCTGCCACTGAGCTACCACACCATGTGGGAGACTGGGGTTCGATTCCTGGTCTGGGTGACTGTGCTGCACTACACCAATAAGAGTCCTTGGGCAAGACTCCTAACACTACAGTGACCCACCTGTGTAATACGAGTAACCTTGTAAGTCGCTCTGGATAAGAGTGTCAGCTAAATGCCGGAAATGTAAATGTAAATGTACCTGCCACTGAGTTACAACACCATGTGGGAGACTGGGGTTCGATTCCCGGTCTGGGTGACTATGCTGCATACACCAATAAGAGTCTTTGGGCAAGACGTATTAAATGACAAATCTAAAATGCTGCTAGTCCACTTAGTTTTTCACCCTGTGAGCAAACTGAACCTTGTCTTTTTGTTTAGTTTTCAGTTTGGAAATAAGGCAGATGTGGTACAGAAGCCACGTAATTGAACTATTCATACTACTTACGCACAACTAACAGCCCCACCACCCCCCGGCATAACCAGGTACCACAGCAGCACTTTTAGATGGTATGACGGTGTGAAAAAAGTGGATACCGCACAACTCTACTGTAGTTACATTTAAAAATCCAGAATATGTTGATGTTAGATGGAACAGAATTTGAGTAACTTACCTGAATATAGCTAGATAGCTGACTACAAGTCCAAACACAGCAGAACCGGTCTCAGTTTGCCTTTCTGTCACTCCAGTCACTGGACTTCACTCTCTCAGACACGGGTTTTAATTCTCACACTTGTGTCGGTGCTCAGCAGTTAATAAACAGCGGCTGAACTGAGCTGTCTGATACACTGTGGAGCTGTAGCTGAGCCAACCCCACCCAACCCTACTGTAGTTACATTTTATAATCAAGAATATGGTGAAGATGATGGTTTAATGTTATTGTTAATCTTCAATTAGACTGTTATAACCAGTGTATGATTCCATTTGTGGATTGCTGATGTTGGCTGGAATAGAACTGATGATATAAATGAAAGAATATTGAGAATACAGCTGAAACAGCAGGGAAACGTCCATTTAGTATTGTCCTTCTTCACTGAGGCACCTAAGTTACGCTGTGGAGAAGAGAGGTCACTTTAAAAGGTTGAGATTTAGGTTTTGTTTAATTACAAGGAGTTTTGAATTAATTCTGTGATTAACACTTAAGCCATCTAGAGGTCAAAGCAATGAATTGTAATTTAAAGAGAATGAAAAGATCACACTGTACAGAATTATACGCTGTATAACTTTAAATGATGCAGTAACATCATTACAGATTACGTTTTTTCAGTGAACTCAACTTAGTTCAGTCAAAAGTTCCTTAGCTTACATTTTTTACTTCTGCATCTCAGTTTGGTCAACAATACATATTGAGTTGAGCCTCAAAAACATCCGTAAATGAGCTGCAGCTGAAATGAATTTACATTAACATCTAACCAAAATACTGTGTAAGATGTTTAGTCTGTGGTTTGAACCCTCTTCAGTGGTTAGAACTCCCCCTGTCACATAGGAGGCCGTCCTATTCTCAGGACTGTGGCTATTAAGACTGCTGACCACACTACCCGCCCAACACACTCACACAGGATTTTTCACTTATCACTTATTATAAAAATCACTACCTTCTGCTCATTTGCATATTGTATACATATGCACATTGTGTGTGTATGTGTGTGTATATATATATATATATATATATATATATATATATATATATATGCTTAGTATAGGTTATTTTAACACAGCTAAAGCTATATTTTCTTTGTTTATCCTATTTTTATATACAGTTATCAAAGCATTTTACTGCTAGCTGTGTAACTGTGTATAACTATGTATGTGACATACAAATTTGAACACTGAACTTAAACCTCATGGTGAGGGCTGTGGTGTTGATGGGATTTGAAATTATGCTCTCCTGTCTCTGGACAGGCAGGCAGTTACACTGTTGCCCCACTCTAGAGCTGTGAAGTAAGGTCTGCTTTTGTGTCCAAGAAAGAAGGGGAAGGTAAATTTACTTGTGTAATTTGACAGCTCTGGACCGGCCCTACGGTCTAACTGCTGCTCATCAAGTGTGAGGAGATCATGAGTTAAAATCCCAGCAAGGGCTCAGCACTCCATTGTGAAAAGCCTCTCAGTTTGACGATGTGATGTGATAGTGGTAGTCCTAACCAGCAGATGGGAATAAACAGTAAACTGACTGAGGGGGCGGAGCCACAGACTAAACAGACTAAAGGAAGTAGAAGTCACATCTCTGGTGTGTATGGGAGTAATTTAATGAGACACAAACAGATAGAAGTGCTGATAAGCTGTATAACCCTGCAGCTTTTAATGCTGTTGGTGTGCGGTGTGGCCATCCTGGATTTGAACTCTGGCTTGGTGAGATTCATTTGACTTTCCGAGTAGGAAATCTGACTTATGGGGGCGTTTCCCGTTGAATTTTTCTACTTGAAAGGTAAAACCAAGGAATTGTCATTAAAAAAAAAAACTTTTTAAAGCTCCAGCAGCTTTTTACAAAATTTATTTTACATATTTTTTTACATCCAGAAACTTTTTGGTTGTTTCTTTGCTTCTTTTTTTAGCTACAGTGAGCCACAAAGTTGTGAAGTCAGTTTCATCAAGCATTTTCATTATCAAGTGCCTTCTTTAATGAGCTGTCTGAAGTGGGCTGGTTTTAAATGTGGTTGGTGTGGCGCAACAGATAACACCACATACTGCCAGTGAGCTACCACACCATATGAAAGACTGGGGTTTGATTCCTGGTCTGGGTGACTATGCTGCGATACACCAATAAGAGTCCTTGGGCAAGACTCCTAACACTACATTGGCCCACCTCTGTAATACAAGTAACCTTGTAAGTTGCTCTGGATAAGAGCATCAGCTAAATGCTGTAAATGTAAATGTTTGAAATGCAACATGAACAAATATCTTTTGTTGCTGCTCCTGCTAAGCTTGTAAATGAATGGTGTTTAGTAGAGGATGTGGTAGATCATCCTCACCCTCCACAACAGCAAAGAGACTGGTCTCCACTCCTTTTTAATTTATAGAGGAGGATTTAGCAGCGTCTGCTCGGTCCTTTCTGGTGGGGGACTGCTAAACCCCAGTGTGTGCAAACTCCGAGGCCTCTTAAATGACACACATTATCACCTGCTTAGGCATGATGGAGCACCCCTCATTAACCGTAGTGGCGGCTCCACTGCCACAGGAGAGGAGAGAGAGAAAGAAAGAGAGAGAGAGAGAGAGAGAGAGAGAGAGAGAGTGAGTGAGAGATTAGCGATGGGGCTCTGAGGTGGTATCCTGTTACTGTATTTTGGAAAGCCTACACAGAATTGCTGAGCTTCAAGTTTTATCGCCTACATAATATGCAGTCATTATCTCTAATGATTCTCGAGCCCCGGTGGGCTGCTGTTTTTGGCTGGAAAGTTCCCTGAAGCCCACAGCTCAGAGCAAACATCAGACAGTGGAGAGAGCCCGGAGGCACACAGGTGGTCTCAAGCTGGAGATATTATGCTTGTATCATGTGCATTTTTGAGAGCGTACCGCATAATTTCAGCCGTGTTTACTAAAACGCTCGGCTGCTGGTTTTGTTTTGCCTTGCATATCATTGAGGATGTGAAGTCCTGAACTTCTTCCAATTAGCTTCACCTTCTTACATAGGGCTTTGAATTAGAGATAGAGGATGCAACGCTGGACAAAGGTCATATCTGAGAGACTGGGGGCAACTTAATTAATCCATTTTCCTTCTGAAAGGGTTTACGGTGCCCTTCAGAATTACTGGCACTCTTGGTAAAGATGGGCCTTTTTTTTGTTTCTATACCAAGCATGCCAAGAATTCTGGAAGGCACTGCGCGTCCATTTAAGCTATAAACATGAGCGAGGGAATGTTCTGCTGATCAACTTTTCAGAGCAAAGGAAAGAGATATGTATATTTCTGCCTTTTAATCTACACTGTAAAAATGTGGTATTTTAATGTTTAAACTGTAGCAACCAGGCTGCCTTAACATTTTGTCTTAATTAAACCTCAAATAATACATTAAAGAGTACATCACTGCTGTCCAATTAAAAACATGTATCTCCAGTTTTGTCCATTTTTAGTTTTACTCATTTTTTGTTAAGCTGCTCTGAACACTCAGTAAATAATTCTGGATGAATTGACCAATAGAAATGCTCTAAATGACTAGGAACAAAAGTAGTTTACACTGACTTCCATTCAGAGTGAAGAAGGTTTTTTGCTTTGCCTGTAAAGCTGCTGTTTTGGAGACATGTTTTTCATTGGACGGCGATGATATTTACCCTCCGTATCAGTGGATCTCCCACCGTCTACCAGGATAACAGTAATGAAGAGGCGGGGCTTAGTGAAGAGTGGGCAAGGCAGAAAGGAGCCAATCAGAGACTTCTCTTTTTGAACCAATGGGAGGGTCACTGCTTGGAAGGCTGTTGTCCACCGCTAAGTAATAGTGGGAAAAGTCCTCACTATTTCATCATCAGTTAAGGTGGAGCTGTGGAAGCAGCACAACTGAATGTTTGTAACCTTTGCAAAAACACATAAAAACAATATTTATTTTATTTATAATATTAATTTACATAATTTAATTATTAAATGATTAATTTATTTAAATTATAATTGTTGGACAAAACATGTTTAAACAAAATATACATTAATTAAGTGTTTGATTATTAGAAATTTTTTTTACAGGCAAAGACATGCTGTAAACAATCCAGAAAGCTTTTCATGGTGATGTTAATTGTGTTTTGAATAGTGGTCAATGTGTTCAGAAGTGTAAAAGCATTAATTACAACAATATTCTGTGATTAATTACATTTACGGCATTTAGCAGACGCTCTTATCCAGAGCGACTTACAGTAATATATATAATATAAAAATATATAACTTTTTTCCCCTAATATCTCAGTGTAGCTTAGAGAACTTTAGCCTCGAACACAACGAAGCTCAAACACAGAAGCCTTAATAGAGAAAAAGCTTCACCAACTTTTTAAGAGATAAATTGGTGATCAGTCATTGGGCTGGATTAGCTAAGAGCTAAGAGAGGAGCAGCTGTGTGTGTGTGTGTGTGTGTGTGTGTGAGAGAGAGAGTGTGTGTGTAAGAGAATGAGAGTTAGTTATGAGATTTAATCCATATTTCAACATAAACAAAGTGTAATCTACCCTCTGAGCTCAACAATGCTGTGTTTACATCGCTAAATAAGAGCACTAATACGTCACTAGGCTCTGTAAAGAGAGAGACCAACAGGAGGCAGTTGGGGTCAAACTTAGTACGATAATTAATTAGCATTTTAAAAAAGGTTAATGTGTTAAAGTGTGCTGATTAATCGTGTGTGTTCACGCTTTAACGTTGACAGCACTAGTTTCGAACTTTTGCACTGGATCCAACAATAAGGACAGGACAGTTCATTACATGGTAGTAAACAGAAAGGCCCAATTCCACCCGCTGACCCATTTCCTTATGACCAGCATAAACATTCATGTGTCTTACCAGTAAAGTAGGTCCACTGGTCACTTGGTCACTATGTCTCTACTAATGAGTTGTGCATGCGCTCCTCAGCTGCTCCTAAGCTGCATGTTCAGCGCGTCACGGTTCAGCTTTACCCACAGCACTCTCGACCCCCTTTTACACTTCCTCCCTTCTCCTGCACTCTTTCCTGATTGTTCAGGGCAATCTCACAAATGCAAATGGGACCAAATAGGATGTAATTGCTGTGGTGTGATGATTACAACTGGAAACTAATGGTTTCCCAACACCGAGGTCAGGCTGGGTTTAATTAGAAGAGCACAATCAGTGTCACTTTCCTCACACTCGCTTGTCGCCTGGGTCCCAGCCAAAGACCCTGCTCCCTAAAATAAATGGGGTGCCAAAATGAAGACGCTCTACTTTTGTCAGGACCGGAATCGTTTCTGGTGAAGAAGCTCCAGAGGGGTTTGTTCAGGAATGGAGGACATCAAATCTGTTGGTGGCCTTGGATCATACATATGTGATATTATTTTAAAATAGTAAACTAGAAAAACTGGAGAAATGAAGTGTTAAGAACTGCATTAATGACATGACCTTTAGTGTTTGACAAGGTTTCTCATTACCCACCATAAAGAGGTGAAACAGTCCTATACAGCTGACTCATCATTTCAGATTTAAATTTGCGTTTGTGACGCTTTGGTAACATTTACATTATCAGAGGGTTGAAATGAAGACAGTATGAGGCACTCGAGGTTTTGATTAGGGGTGCATATTATGGTAAAATAGCATATCATGCTATTTAAAGACCATTTCCCAATACACAATATTTATCGTGATATTTTGACAGACATAATTCATCAGTAGTGGCAGATTCTTAAAAACTGCTATTCAAATAGTCTCCCGTACTGAATGCAGGGATTTTTATTAGATATGTGCTGCACTTCACCCACACTGTTTGTAATTAGACGAGCAGCTGGTTAATGTTCTATAAGCACATTGCAAAAGACGATATCCTCGATGTGCTTATTTAGTTTTACAATAACTAAATTTATCACAATACCATAATATATATATTGCCCAACGCTAATTAATATGCAAGTCGATCCTCTTACATATATTTCTTTTCTGGAAAATCTCCTGGAAAACAAATAGGTTGTACTTAACAGTTGTTTTGGCTGGAAATCAAATTGATGACAGGACAGTAATGTACATCACCAAAAAACAAAACAAAACAACATAACGATCTTATTATAGATTAACCGAGCTATAGACATGATCAAAACTAGAGGTGGACAATATGACCATATTGTATCTGGGTAGTGATACATTTTATCATCATGAGACAAGCGAGTGTATCGTGGATACACTCTCACTCTTATACCGAGTACAGTGAGGTGTTTGCTGAACTGCTGACCTTCATATAATAATTCTTATAATAATTAAACACACTGATTACACTCTCTGTAATGAAATGTGCAGCTGGTCAGTGTTCTTTAAGCACTGACAATCTCCACGATACACTCGCTTGTCTCATGATGATAAAATGTATCACTGCCCCGATAAAATATGGTCATATTGTCCACCCCTAGTTTTGATCATGTCCATAGCTCGGTTAATCTGTTATAAGATCACTATTTAGCACAAAGACGTGCAGCTTTTAAATATTTTATATATATATTTATATATATTTTGGTGATGTACATTACTGTCTTGTCATTAATTAGATTTTCAGTCAAAACAATCATTAAGTACAACCTATTCATTTTCCAGGAGATTTTCCAGAAGAGAGATATATATATAAGGTTGAGTTAGAGATTGACTTGCATATTAATTAGGGTTGGGCAATATAAATTTAGTTATTGTAAAACTAAATAAGCATATCGAGGATATCGTCAGTGCTTAAAGAACATTAACCAGCTGCTCATCTAATTACAACCAGTGTAATTAGTCTGGATTAACTGGATGAAGTGCAGCACATATATAGTAAAAGTCCCTGTATTCAGTACAGGAGATTATTTGAATAGCAGTTTTTACTGATGCATTACGTCTGCAATCACGTCATGAAAATGAATGTTGAAATATAATATTTTATTATATATATATATATATATATATATATATATATATATATATATTTATTTATTTATTTATTTATTTTTTATTTTAACCGCCCAGCCTTAATAAAAATTCTGTCATGCCAAACCTTTTATTTACTTATTTTTAAATTTATGTACTTATTTTTATATAATGTGAATATCAAATGTTGTCAAATTTATAGTATATGGACCAATAAAAATGCTTTAAAATGACGTTTTACAAAATTGACTGTTTTTTCACATTGACTTCTATTAAATGTAAGTTTGGTACCTGGTTTGGTTAAGTTTTTGCCTGAAAGCTAGTGTAAGGAAGATGATAGATATATTTGGTTATGGAATTTGACCCCTGCCTCAACCCAAACAGAGAAGTGAGCAGTGGCACAGAGGGAGCAGAGAGGGTGGCAGATTAGCAAAACTGGGTATGAAAGCCACTACCCTGCCAACAATAAGCCAGTGCTCTAACCACTGAGCTACCACTGCCCCACAAAGAAATTCTAACAACCCTCCTAACAACAGTGCAGGACCTGGTAAACCACGAAACTGCTCCATTAAATAACCTGCACTTCATCTTCGAGTGCCTCCCAGCGTTACCCCATGCCCCAGTGTTGTGGTATGGGCCACTTGTGCCAGAGGGGAACGACGACTCCGGTGAATGGTACAGAGCAATCGATGTGCCGCTGTGGAGCTGCTCACCTCTATAATGAACATCTTCCATCACCTAATACATTCCCTGCCATGGCATCTCGCTAGTGTCATCCGAGCTAAGGGTGGTTATTCCCACTGTTAGGTAGGTGGTCATAATGTTCTGATATGACCGTGTGGATGTGTCTTGGTTACACCCTTAAAACTACCTTGTTCTTCTTCCTTCCTTATAAATAACCAATAACCTGGTTGAAGATGTTCCTCTCCACATTAGCCTCAGTCTTGTTTTATTGGTCAGTAGAATAAATGACCGTCCCTCACCTCTATTGTTCACCTCTCCTGGCCTGCTCCGTTGAACAGCACTGATGTAGAGATGGAGCCGTAAATACGCGAGATCAGGAGCAGAATGAGGCTGTGAGAGAGAAATCTAATCAAATGTGGGAGCTGTCCGCCCCAGTGAAAGGCCTGGGAAGCACTAACAGGGATGGATAAGACCGTGCGATTGCTTTTCCAACCATTAGCCTCGTCCTAACTTACTGTGTGGGTTTGCTCGTCCTCGCCCTCGTACCTTTGATTAATTTATAATTCACAACAAAGCTCAATTACATTTCTGGATGGCTGTTCAAATTGGATACGGCAATAGTTCTCCTTTCGCTCCGAGGGGGGGAAATGCAGATTTAAGGTACGAAAAAATATATAAATAAATACATTTTAAAAAAGGTGCTGCTCTTATTTGCCTTAAGAATTTGTTTAGTTTTCATGTTTTATTAATGGCCTGTGGAAGCTCAGTGATTTTCGTGAATCACCGGCCCAATGAGGCGAATCAGTTCAGCTGTATTGATTGGGCTGGACCGCGCAACCCCTCGTTCAGCTCGGCTCGGATTGAAGCTTTCATGCTGACTCCTAATGAAGGTTCTGTGCCCACAGGACACAATCCAGGCCGCTCATTCAATATGTCCATTACAGCCCTCATTATTCGGGGCATCGCTTCTCGCCTCGGCTCGTGGTTCCGACACGCGGCCTGACTCGTTGAAGCTGCAGGTTCTGCCGCTCACACAGCGAAACGGTGGGTTTCCGAAAGCTTCCCGCTTTGCCATTTGGCTTCTCGCTGAGGCTCGTCGACCTTGATTCTGCTGACACGAGGTCCCCCAGCTCGGCTCGTGCTTACACACCGCACGCGTCGGCTTCTCGGCTTGCTCTCTCCTTCCATGGTTTGAGTTTCGGGCCTGGAGACACGAGGCAGGCGCTGTTTAAAATGCGAGGTGTTTCCTCTGGTGCGTATCGATTGGCTGAAGCTGCCCAGGTCCCAGTCTCCCTTGCAGGGGCGGCTATTCATCACATCAGGCAGCCATGACTGGGGGATTCGGGCCACATTGCTGTCAGAGGGGGCCGCTGAGCTGCAGAGAGCGCCGCCACCTCCCTGACATATGGCCGCCGCTGCTCCATTTGTTTCTATAGAGGTGACTCTCGGTGCACAGTCATGTGTGGATAACACCCCTTTCTCTGGTTGTTTTTGTTTTTCTGGGGGCTTTGTTGATTCGTTTCTTGTTTGATGGATCTGCAGATCTTCTGTTTGTGCAAATGTAAGATTTTTTTTTTGTTGTCTTACTGTATCCTTAATTGACCACCCCTCCGGAAGACACGTTTCACTGCGAGGGCTCTGGCTCTTGAACACTTTTTTAAATAATAAGGGGCATTTCAGGGGTTATCATATGGCTGGAGCCAATTTATTTTCCATAACATTTGAGTAGATGGCGCTGGGCCGTCCCCAGTCAGTGTTCATTCCGATGCACCTTGAATTTTCCAAGACGTTTTTATTGATAATAAATTCTGAAACCATCAGTAGGCATTTGTCCCGCTGTACAGTTGCCCGAGGTTAGCCGTGACAAGGACGAGGAATGGCTCAGTGTCAAATTCCTGTTAAATAACTTTGACAGAGGGATTTTATTGTCTCTCTGGGCAGGATGTAATCAGATGTGAGGCAGAGCCACACTGAGGTAAATAGGACATGGCTGGGCTGGTGCTGCTTGCACATATTTCCTCTCTCTCTCTCTCTCTCTCTCTCTCTCTCTCTCTCTCTCTCTCTTTCTTTGTCTTTCTTTCTCTTCTCTTTTTTTCTGTCTCTTTCTTGTGCCCTCTTACTTTCTACACCATATGGACAAAAGTATTGGGACACCTGCTCATTTATTGTTTTTTATGAAATTTAGGATATTTTTAAAAAGTGTATATCCTGCTTTTGTCCATTAAATGCTTTCTATCAGGGTTTGAAGCATAGTGAGATTTTGATTGCATTCAGTGACACGAGTGTTAATGAGGTCAGGATGTTAGGTGATCACCACCCCACTTCATCCCCAACTCCCCAACTCATCCCAAAAGTACTGCACCATCCGTCATTCCAGAGAACACAGTTCTTCCACTGCTCCACAGCTCCTCAATGCTGGGGGGCTTTGTACCCCTCTAGCCCACGCCTGGCATAAGGCAACAGGTTTATGTGTATCTGCTCCAGAGAGGCCTATTCCATTGGCAGTACTTCTCTACAGGGGGTAGACAAGCTGCCACATCTGTGTCCACAGCTCAATGCTGGGGGGCTTTATACCCCTATTGTCCACGTTTACACCATAGGTTCACGTTTATCAGTCCTATTCTATTGGCAGTACTGCTCTACAGGGACTAGACAAATGTCAGCAATTGATGCAACTGAAAGTAGCTGAATGCATTCATTAGAACGGGTGTCCACAAACATTTGGACATGTAGTGTATACATCTCTCTCTCTCTCATTCATTCAATCTATGTCTTTTCATGCCTCTTTTTCTTACCCCCCCCAACCCCCTTTCTTTTTATCTTATTCCAGCGGCTTGTCCTGCTGTTCCTCTTATTTGCTGTTTTCCTCCCTTCAACCTTTTTTCAGAGGACGCCGTCTTTCCTTTCATTTGTGAAATTGCCTGAATGCCTCCCCGTACTCGCTCTTGCTGGGTGAGTACAACTGCATCCGCCGTGCTGCTGTCCAGAGTCAAAATCCCTATTCGGAGAGGGGACGTTCGCAGGGGCAATACTCTAAATTCATTGCAGGGTAATCCTCTCAGGCTCTGAGGCTTGCCCTGACGCTCCAGTTGCCAGGGGCCCGGCCCCGTTAAGCCTCTGCCGCTCACTGGCGCTGGCAGCTAAAAAACGGCCTTTTTAGACCTTCCCACTGCGCTTTTGTCTCTCTTGACTCTGGTGGGCTTGGAGTTGTGTGAGAAATCGCGCCCTTGTGAGCTTACTTACAAATGCACGCCTCCGTTTGCATGACATATCATCACACGGCCCGCATGCAGGGGGAGGCGTGAGACGTATTGTTCTGCATTAGGCTAAAGGACAGAGGCTGTCCGAATGACAAAGGGCGAGACACATTCGGGGCTCTGTGCTGATGTCGGTGAGTGGGTGTGCGTTTGAGGCAGAGTCGTAGAGAGCGAGTGAGCGAGAGAGAGAAAGACAGAGAGGGAGAGAAAGAGAGAGCACGGCTGATGCCAGGAGACACGGAGAGCAATTTGGCTGGAGGGATGGACGCTGAAAGAGAGATGGTGTGAAAGAGGCAGAGCGGAGGCAGAGTCTGCAGTGTGCACAGAGCACAGTGTTGTCCTTGGGTCCTCCTCCACTCCAGCCCTGTTCTGCTTCATTACCCCCTGCCACGGACAGCCTGCTCCCTGGACAGCCATAAAGACATGACTGTCCTCTCCGCAGACAGCCAGCCTGGACTCTCTGGGCTCTCTGCTTAAAGCCCCATCCACCACCAGCAGCAGCAGCAGCACCACCACTACTAACCTCCCTTCCAGCACTGAGGCGCCAGAGCCACCTACCTCCTCCACTGGCTGCCAGCTCCCTGGAAACACTACTCAAATAGGGGGGCCAGATTTCAGAATGAATCTTAGAGGCTACAATAAGTTCTTCTCCATAGCAATCCATTAAAATTGCTTGTTCACAATGACAGTCTGGCCAAAAATCGAATCTAAAGGGCTGATATCATGTGTTTTTTCATTCTCCTAAAAGTCCACTTAAAATGCGCTGGGTGTTTTTTTGTGTAAAAAACTGTCTCAATGCATTTTGCCTGACCATTTTTCAAGCTTTCTTTATCTTTTAGAATTCAACAAGCAGCCCTATCAGAATTTTATGAGAACCTCTGGTTTGGGATGAACTCATTGGATGAACTCATGCCCATTATAAGAGCCCCACTTACCATACAGGAGCACTGCGTAGGTCTATAATTCCAGACTGTATCCATCTGTTTCTCTGCATACTCTTTTATCAGCCTCCTTTCACCCTGTTCCTCAATGCTCAGGACCCCACAGGACTGGCCACCACAGAGCAGGTGTTATTGGGGTGGTGGCTCAGTCATTCTCAGCACTGCAGTGACACTGACTGACATGGTGGTGGGGAGTGTGTTAGTAGTGTGTGTTGCGCTGCTGGTATGAATGGATCAGACACAGCAGTGCAACACAATGCATGTTTTCAGACAGGAGTATGTCCTCCTCCATGCATACACAGATACAGGCCAACCTGGACATCTCTGTGTAGAATCGAACCCGAATCTGTACAGTCAGCTCTCAAATCCCAAATGCCTTGAACTGGAAAAATGACCCCAACATTCTGGCCTTACTAACGCTCTTGTCAATGAGTGCAATCAAATCCTCACAGCAGTGAGAAAGATTTGGCTGGACAGAAGAGACAGATACAGGATAAACTCTGTGTAGAGGGTCAAATTTAAGTCTACTTCACCAAATTAACACACTGTGGATAAGGTTGAATTAAACCTACCAACGCTCTTTGCAATCAGATCCTCACAGCAATGTTCCAAAATCTAGTAAAAATCCTTCCTAGAGACAGATTTTGAGTTACTCCAACAAAAGCAGGATTATTATTTTTTTATTCCCTTGATTTCAATGAATAAGCAGGTGTCCCAATACTTTTGTCGATCGATCTATCTATGATCAGTAGTTGTTGTCTGTATATTTGTCCATTTTTATAGAGTTTGCTTAGGCAAGTCTATTTGCTTATGGTTTAGCTGCATTGCAGAAGTTCAAACACCACACTTGCCTTGTCTAGTCAACAGGTATTTGATGTAAAGGTGTTTACATTTGGGTACATTAGAATTTTGTCCGGACCACTGCAGTGCATCCGTGTATTATTCTGAGTTCATCTGTTCATTTGAAGTCGTTATTATTTGCTGCAGGACGACGTGATCTCAGTTGTTCTTTTCTGTGTTGGCATTTCTATTGAACCGCAAGGACAAACGCCCAAAGAATGTGCGCTTGTGTTAACCGGCGGACCGCAGACAGGCCGGCAGGTGTGCTGATGCCCAGGAGATGTGCCCACTTTGACCGGCCATTCTGCATGACCTGGCTTTAAAGAACGAGTGCCAACGTGGCAGAGGATGACTTGTCACCAGCGGACAGTCTATGAAGATCCCCCTGCTGATTGATGACATTTGCTGGCCCGCGTCCTGCCCCTCTCAACAAAGCCCCTATCGCTGGACCAGCATTCACTCAGACTAAGTAGGTGACCTGTTGTCTTTGGGAGATGCACTTTGGCAGAGCGTCAGAATATTAAACGCCTTTGGCTTATCGGTCATATCTTTGACATTGTATTTGAACAGAGTTTCTAGCTGCTTGGGATGAAATGCTCCCATTGCTGTCTGGCTAAAGTGCTGAAGAGAAGTACACGCGTTATTTATGCTTCATTTTTTTTCTGCATTGGTTATTAATACAAAATAAATAGATAAATAGAGACCCTGCGGCAATGGCACTGAACGAAACACCTGAATTCAGCGATTGAGGGGTGTGTACCAATACTATTAAAATGCCATTTTAACATACACAGTATGGACAAAAGTATTGGGACACAACCTCTATAACACTGAATTTAGTGTGTATAAAAGGATCACCTATATGAATGGTTTTGATGAGTGATCTATATGAGTAGTATATGTTTTTTAATCCCCTATTTTTAAAGCACTTCTCGTATGCTAAATGTAGGGCACTCGCCTAGGCTTAATACATGCATAACACAGGCTTCTCTTTGTCCCCATGCATCCGCCCTGCACTTGATATTTTTTACCTTAATTGGCTTTCATTCCTCATTGACAAACAATAGGGATCTTCAGCTGGAGTCTCATCCAGTGCCGTCTCCTCAGTGTCATTGCTTGGTGGTAATAGGCTTGGATGGCGTGTGTTCTCCAGAGGCCTCACTCCTGCTCTGCTGCTGGTGGACACTAGGGAGGCAGCGTGCTTTTCACAGGCTGTCTGGGCAATTTAAACCTGCCTCGGGCATGTAGATATTACTCCCCGGTGACGCGGCCGAAAATTAATGGAAATTGTTTTAGAGGGATCATTATTAACATTCTCCTTTGGATGCCCTTTTGATATAATGCTGTGGCTTCCATTGCTTCCCCCCCCTAGCCAACCCCAACCCCCCTCTCAAAAACCCCTCTATGCTCATGTAGACATTCCTTCTGGGAGGGAAGATATGTGCTCCTCTTTGCATGAGCAAATATGAATTATTACACTGACAATTACCAGCTCTTTTCCTTCCTATATTTCCCTTTGCTGTAAAAATATCCAATGTTGGCATCACGGCTAAATCAAGTTTAACATGGTATATTAATATTTATTAATATTAATAATGTTTAAGTTTGGATGGTGGGGTTTAAGAACAGTGGCCTTAGGAATCCATGGACCATGGTCTCGGAAAACAGCCAGATTACTCTTTCATTTCCACGCGTTCCTGGTTTCTCACTTAAGGCCAAATGAAGAGCAATCTTTGCTTTGGGCCTTTCAGGAAAGGTGTAAATATCACTTATGTTCCCTCTGGCGAAAAAGTACAATATTTAAATGTGGAGTAATAGAATTGACATTTTACAGTTCATTATGCAGCCGGTGACCTTTCTGATGTATGATTTTGATACTCCGAAAGTATGCTCACCTCTAATGAGAAATGTTTGACCCTGTCACAAACCGAGCGAGGTCAGGTACAGGGTAGCTTACCCCTTCGCACTCAACTGCTAGACTTATCCCACTCACTCTGCCATGATATACAAACACAAGAGCAGCGTCCGACTGTGACCGCATCAGCTAAGCTGCTAGCTATTAGGGAGCTAATGGACTCCAGTGCACTGGATAAAGCCATTTCAAATGAAATGTCATTCTAAGGCAGCTGGAAGTGTTAGTTACTGCGCTACTTTAATAGCGAATGCTTGTGTGATGGACTGTTTCTGTTAAAGCGGCTCAGTGGAATTCATTCCAGCCGCCAAAGAGAAGCTACCACTGGAAAAAAAAAAGTCCAAGTAATTAGTTGCATAGTTTTAACCAGCAAGGATTCGCATGTTCATTGGGTTTGTTCACCGGTCCAGCCTTCAGCAGGTTTTGCAGTGGGGCCTGTCCCAACGTCCACTCTGAAGGCTTGTGGTTTTGCTAAAAACAACACTATCTAGCTATTTTTACTTTAAAACAGCAGCTTTAGAAACATGTTGATGCTTCACAGACTGTAACAGGGAGAATGGCATCTCTGTCATTGCCACTGTAGGCCAGAACGCTGCTGCTGCACCAAAGAGACCTCTCACCAAGATCCTGTATTACTCTAGCGCCTCAGTCCACACGCTGCTTCTGTATCTCTCAGCATGTCAAGTCTGAAAAACACTCCACAACTGTAGGGGGAGCCCAGGAGCACAACTACCAATTTTGATTTAACTGCACACTAAAATGCCTCATTTCTAAATGTATTAAAAGTGTGTAAGACTGTAAGTGTGTGTGTGTATTGTATTTTTTGTGGGTCAGGCAGTTGCTAGAATTCTCACAAGGCTAATTCTCAAGGCTAGTTTATTATTTTCGAGACTGCGCACTACTACACTTCAACCTGTGGGCGATATTCTAGTTCACAGGTTTGGAAATATCGAGGAAGAACTTGTCATGTCCTGTCCCAAATGGTGCACTCTAACAATGAGGCTGTAGGGCAGGGATGGGCAATTCTGGTCCTGGACGGCCGAATTCCTGCTTCCCTTTTGTGCTTTTCCTGCTCAGGTACACCTGATTCAACTCACCTGTTAACTGCCAGGTTTAGTAGGTCTGTTAGAGCAGGGATATCAGCAAACTGTGCTGGACTCCGGCCCCTGTTGCCCACCCCTGCTGTAAGGTGTCCCATTTCTCATCTCACCAACTAGTGCCATCTTTTGTGTGGACAGCATTGAAGCAAAATCTGAAGTTGTCTCTCACCCAAAATACCTTTGGGGTACAGGCAAGTTTCTTTTTTTTTGTCAGAAATTAGTAAAATGTGTTTGTTTATTAATTTAGCTGGTCATTGAGCTGCATTAGGCTGTAGTCTGAATTGTGTCCCAGGAGAAAAGCTAATTATCTTGCTTATTTAAAAAAAAGAAACATGGGGCGTGGCACTTTCAGAGCCTACATGTTGCATTAGTTGCCTGTTTTGCATGTGTGTTGACCCAGTGAGTGCCTTCAAGGTTTCTAGCCCTATATTGTAGGCCTGCATGTTGTTCATGTCACCAAACTGGGAAGGCAGTTCCTAGGCTGTTGCTATGTGGTCACTAGGGTGAAACACTAGGGTGTTTTTGTTAAATGCTTGCTATGCTACGGCACAAAACCGCAAATTGAGAAGTATGTTACAGGCCATCAGAATCAATCGATTAAAGGTTAATCTGCGGCCCAACTAGGTGTCATATGATGCACTTTTTGGGAAAGCAGCACAGCATAGCATTGCATAGCATCCAATAGCATATCTTTGTTTTTAACACCTATGATGGACTGGTGTTCTGTCCAGGGCTACTCCTGCCTTGTGCCCAATAATTCTGGGTAGGTTCTGGACTCACCGCAACCCTGACCAAGCAGGAAAGGATGAGGATGATGGATGGATTGATGTTTTTAGTACTGAAACTTCCTGGATAGTTCTGCTATCTGTGGCTGGCTGAAGAGATGGTAAATCTGGTAAAGCTAGTGTTAGCTTTTAGCCTAGCACAGCCTAGCCTTGCTTTTTTGGCTCTCGCTTCCTTGCACCCTGCTTCTGACTCCCTCTTTCCTGAAACGAGCCTCAGGCATTCATGGTTTACAAGGCCTGGTTCTTGGCGGTGATGTGCTGCTCTCTAGTGCAACTGAAGCACAATTGTGGCCAGTGTGTTTTCCCACGTCTCCAGCTTTTACTAGGGCTGGAAGGGTTTCCTCTAGTGGGCTGGGTGTGTGCAAATGTTGGGGGCCTAAATACAATGCAATGTTGATGTTTTGATGAGTTTTTTCTGCTTCCTTTGTAGGAGGTTAACAACTTACAGCTGCTCTGTAGAAGCACAGCGAAGCAAATTAGCTTTGAAAAGTGATTATTTCCAAACCCTTTGTCTGTATTAAAGCAGCGTTGAGGTGGTTCTGAGTGTGGTTCTGCACCTGGTAGTTACACAACACTGCACCTTCAGACTCCTCTCACACTGACTAGAAAAAGACACTTAACACAGAAACCCAGGTAGAGCATTCTGACTCTTAAACGTGGAGCTCTTTCCTTCAGAGAAACTCCAGATAAAGCCAGAGTGTGGCTTTAAAAGACTCCTGGAAACTGGAGAAAACCGAAGAGGTCTGGTACAGGAAGAGATCTGATGGACTCTTGGCTTGTGTGATGGGCACCTAGTAGCTCAGCTTAACACTACAGCATGTAGAGAAGACCCGGCTAAGATGGTACAATAAGAAAAAGTAGGCTTGCTTGGGCCATGCAACACTGCCAGGGGAAAATATTGGGGGTGTCCTTAAACTTTTGACCAGTAGCGTATTAAAGTCTTATTATTCAATGTTGCCAAGGTAAATTCAGCTTTCTATTCTAGGGCTTTTACCTTTAGGGGTATGGTGTAGGCTTTTCCACCTCCGTCTCCTCACACGCTTCCACCAGAACTTGGTTTTTCATTCTGTGTTGATGCGAATGTTGCAGGCAGCTTCGGCTGAATGCATTTTCATCGTTTTTTGAGGAGGCTATTTTTCTGTTTTTGTTTTCTGGACGTTTCCAGTGTCATCACACACTGCTCATTGGAATACAATGAATCAAAGCATGTCATTTGAAAAATAACTCGCTTCAAAACATGTGAAGGGGCAACTGTATGAATATTAATGAAAACACTGCTGGATGTCCAAAACACTTGAATAAAAAATGATGGTGGGAGAGCAGGAAATGTATAAAAAACACTTTGTTTCAGAGCCTTTGGAAATTTGTGAGCTGAAATCATAACATTTTAATCATTATTATGCATTGGTACTGAACAGAATTACATTAACCCTCCTGAGACTCTGGGTCCTGTGTCAGACGCATTATTTTATCAACTTAGAATTGATGTTCTTAAACGAGGACAGATTGTGCTGCTGTCTAGTGGTCGTGGCACAACAGCTGCTACGGTGTTTACAAAAGACGGCACTCGTCTCTGTAAACTTGTCTTATAGGACGTGTGTGTACGCTGGTGTACAAAACAACATGATGTCTTGATGCTTAAATTAGTTTATTTAAAATTGAATGCACTAGTTTGATGATTGTTATTAGATGATTACGAGCCAACATGGCATTAAACATGAAATATTCATAAGAGGACAACGTCTCGAGGAAATGTATGCATAATAACAGCATCGCAAACCAATAGTAGCTTCATTTACTACGTATAATAAATGGTTAAAAGTATTGGGACACCTGCTCATGCATTGCTTCCTCTGAAATCAAGGGTATTAAAAATGATCCTGCTTTTGTAGGAGTAACTGTCTCTACTGTCCAGGGAAGAAGGTTTTCTACTACATTTTGGAGGAGCATTGCAGTGAGGATTTGATTGCACTCAGTCATGATCATCACCCCACATCATCCCCAACTCCCCAACTCATCCCAAAAGAACTGGATGGAGCACCATCCATCATTCCAGAGAACACAGAGAACAAAGCCCAGGCTTGGCTTTAGGCAGCATGGTGCCAATAGGTTCATGTTTATCTGCTCCTGCAGAGAGTCCTATTCTTTTGGCAGTACTTCACTACAGGCACTAGACAAGCTGTGAAAGTAGCAGAATGCATTCATTAGAAGGGGTGTCCATAAACATTTGACTGTGTAGCACACATGGTCACAAGGAGGAAGATGTTTTTATGTTTTTGTTTAGTGGTTTCTATGGTATCCCAGGTGGTTGCTAGGTTGTTTTGATGCAGTTGCTATGATATTCCTATTGGTTGCATGGGTGTTGCTCTGCAGTTGCTATGGTATTATTCCTGGTGGTTGTGAGGGTGGTTGATCAGGTATTTTCAGGTGGTTGCTAGGGTGTTCCAGGAGATTGTTAGGATATTTGCTAGGTGTTGCTAGATGAGGACTACAGTAACTGTTCAAACCTAGTATAAGCAGAAAGGGAGAGTTTGGAATGTGTAAGGCAGGATGCCTGTAATTTGCATAGTCATGTATATTCATAAGTTATCACATTCATATTTAGTGTTAATGCTTATGGATGCTATGACATTTCTAGCAGTTTCTTTGGCACAAAATAATACATAAACATATTTCCTATGTATTATGGCATAGATGTTGACTTTAGTGTTGCTTTAGCTGCATAGGTCCCTCTGAAAGTTTCTATCTGCAGGAAACAACTTTTCATTTTTAGATGTTTTACCCATTACCCATTGCAAGAAGAAAAAATAAGTCTTATGTAGCACCCTTCAACTATAAATACACTGTATGTCCTTCTAATGACTGCACCCATTGCTGACACGGA
This sequence comes from Salminus brasiliensis, assembly GCF_030463535.1. Lineage (NCBI taxonomy): Eukaryota > Metazoa > Chordata > Actinopteri > Characiformes > Bryconidae > Salminus > Salminus brasiliensis. The sequence goes on from NC_132887.1 coordinate 6,887,898, forward strand.
TGTGCAAATGCACACATATACACACACACACACACACACACACACACACACACACACATCTTGTCAAGTCCCTAGTCTAGAAGAAGTGCTAATTGAATAGGACTCTCTGGAGCAGATAAACATGAACCTATTGGCACCATGCCTAATAATGCCAAGCGTGGGCTAGAGTGGTAGAAAGCCTCCCAGCCCTGAGCTGTGGAGCAGTGGAAGAATTGTGCCCTATGGAATGATGGTTGATGCTCCATCCAATACTTTTTAGGATGAGCTGGGGAGTTGGAGATGAGGTGGGGTGGTGATCTTTTAACATTTGAATGCAATCAAATCATTCCTCACAGCAATGCTTGTCCAAAATCTAGTAGAAAGCCTTGTCTTCTCTGGACGGTACAGACAGTCACTCCAACAAAAGCAGGATTTCGAAGTAAACAATGAATGAGCAGGTGTCCCAATACTTTTGTCCATATAGCCATGTTCACAGTAACCTTGTAATGCTACGTTCTGTTTTTTAATAATAATAATAATAATAATAATAATAATAATATTATAAAAATAATAGCAGTCTCTTATCTTGGATTTGAGGATTAGAACGTGCTGAGATTCATTTTGTGAGACGGTGTTTCGTACACTTTTATAACAAATGGATAATCTCATTACTCGGCCATCCTTGTTTTCAATGTTCTCTTCTACTTCCTATTAAAGCTTTTGAGTGCAATGGAAATTCTAAATGCGTAGCGCGATATAATTAAGGTATTACTCCAAAAGAAAAAAAAAAAAAACTCTCTCCATATGTCAAAAGATTATGAATTTCATCTGCTGGATTAGAGCCCAGCAGAAGTCCATGAAACCACAGACTTCTCTCACATTATTTCTGAGACTATTCAAGCTTATTAGTACAGAAAGAACATTTATCATGCCAAAAGCCTTTGTTGTAAAAAATGACAGACTAGTATTTAGCCTGTTCATTCTCGTCTTGGTTCGGGGGACTTTCCTCTGAAAGTCCATTTAGAGATCTGTGGGCTGATAGATGGACTGAGCAGTTCAGCGTCCATTACCTCAGACTGGGGCTGAAAGTTGCCTCACAGTCAGATGGGTGAAGCAGATATTTTCTTCACAGTTCTGCAGGCTCTGGGCCTATGATTCATTTACAGATTTAAAACCGGTCCTCTACAAGTATAACATCGTTACGTAACGTGCACCAGAGATTATGATGTACACTCTGGCACATGCAGTCTCTGTGAGCATGAATCACAGCGTACCTGTGCTTGTTTCGTGTGAATATGGCAATTAAGCCTTGAAAACTGAGAGCTCGATACCTTGAAATTGGAATGCCTAAAACCTGCATACCAGTTCTGTCGAACACGCTGAGGGAAAAATGCATTAGAGCTCTTTTTAACAGATAAGTTTGATTTTTCATTAGACATTTAGACGTGTTGACAGAATAGGCACAGGAAAACAAGACGATACCTTGCTTTTGTTCCATTTGAAAATGAAAGGGCTTTGTAAAAACTACTTTCCTACAAATGATGAAACAGCATAACTGGCTGGAATTATGATCTGAAAGCAAATAGGATTCATATGGTTGTGATTGGTTTGCTGGGCAAACCAACTGTACTACCAAGCAAATATTAGACTTTATATATTTTACAATATAAACATTACATTTCAGAATATAAAAAAAAAATGTGGTGACGCTTTATTCAGAGTGTTCATCTTTAGATGAAATAAACACTCCTCAGAACCTCCGTAACACGACGTATCATCTGAATACATTCAGTAGATCAGTTAACTGCAGAAATACAAACTATTTTTTAATATAAATTATGAAATTAGTTTATACTTTGTTTGACTTTATTTACAGAGTCTGAGTTCAGATCTGTAGACGTTCCTCTGAGAAATCACTGATCATCTAAAAGGTCTAATACAGACCATCTTACCATCTTCAACCAGCTGACACCAGTCTGGAACTGGAGCTTCACTGGATTAGTCTGAGATTAGAATAAGGGGCCAGAATGAGGGTTAGGATTAGGCTTTGAGTTAAGGTTAGGATTAGGTTTTGGGTTAAGGTTATGGTTAGGGCCAGGATGAGGGTTAGGATTAGGTTTTGGGTTAAGGTTATGGTTAGGGCCAGGATGAGGGTTAGGATTAGGCTTTGAGTTAAGGTTAGGATTAGGCTTTGAGTTAAGGTTATGGTTAGGGCCAGGATGAGGGTTAGGATTAGGCTTTGAGTTAAGGTTAGGTTTTGAGTTAAGGTTATGGTTAGGGCCAGGATGAGGGTTAGGATTAGGCTTTGAGTTAAGGTTAGGATTAGGCTTTGAGTTAAGGTTATGGTTAGGGCCAGAATGAGGGTTAGGATTAGGCTTTGAGTTAAGGTTAGATTTTGGGTTAAGGTTATGGTTAGGGCCAGAATGAGGGTTAGGATTAGGCTTTGAGTTAAGGTTAGGTTTTGGGTTAAGGTTATGGTTAGGGCCAGGATGAGGGTTAGGATTAGGTTTTGGGTTAAGGTTATGGTTAGGGCCAGGATGAGGGTTAGGATTAGGTTTTGGGTTAAGGTTATGGTTAGGGCCAGGATGAGGGTTAGGATTAGGTTTTGGGTTAAGGTTATGGTTAGGGCCAAGATGAGGGTTAGGATTAGGCTTTGAGTTAAGGTTAGGATTTAAGGTGTTAAGAGGGCCAAAGCCGCATATGCTCTGAAAGTCCAGGGACACTTCTCCTCCCAGGATCCTAGGAGCATGTGGAGGGGAATTAATTGCATCACAGACTATAAAACCAGAGATGCACAATGTTCCAAAGACCCCTCCCTGCCCGAGGCTCTCAACAAATTCTATGCCCGCTTTGAGGACCCTGACACCCCGCCCAGCATAAGACTCACCCCTACACCTGGAGAAGTACCCCTCAGTGTGACACCAGCAGAGGTAAGGAGGACCCTCAGGAGGATCAACCCCCGGAAAAGTGCTGGTCCGGATAACATCCCCGGACGAGTACTACGGGAGTGCGCTGATCAGATCTCCGAGGTACTGGCAGACATTTTCAATGTCTCCCTCACCCAGGCAGCTGTTCCCACCTGCCTGAAGACCGCCACCATCATCCCGGTCCCCAAGAGCTCCACAGTGACAGGTCTGAATGACTACCGGCCGATAGCTCTCACGCCGATAGTCACTAAATGCTTTGAAAGACTGGTTATGACCCACATCAAAGCCACCATCGACGTCACTGTGGACCCACACCAGTATGCCTACAGGAGGAACCGATCCACAGATGATGCCATTTCCTCTGTGGTCCACACTGCCCTCACCCACCTGGAGCAGAAGGACTCTTATGTCCGTATGCTCTTTGTGGACTTCACTTCCGCCTTCAACACCATGATACCCCAGACCCTGACAGATAAGCTCTCCTCACTTGGTCTGCGCTCTTCTCTCTGCAACTGGGTCCTGGACTTCCTGACCAACAGGCCGCAGTCTGTGAGGATCCACAACCTCTCCTCCTCCACCACAATCCTCAGCACTGGCTCCCCTCAGGGCTGTGTGTTGAGCCCCCTCTTGTTCACGCTGCTCACATATGACTGCTCACCCATCCACCCAGGCTGTCATATTGTGAAGTTTGCAGATGACACGGCAGTGGTCGGATGCATCACAAACAGTGATGAGTCTGGCTACAGGCAGGAGGTAGAACACCTGGAGGGTTGGTGCAGAAAGAACAACCTCTGCATCAACATAAAGAAGACGAAGGAGATGATTGTGGACTTCAGAAGGGGCAGACATGCCCACCTCCCCCTGCATGTCGGAGGGTCTGCGGTGGAAGTGGTCTCCAGCTACAGGTACTTGGGTGTTCACCTGAGCAACAACCTCACCTGGAGCAACAACACTTCCAGCCTGGTCAGGAAGGCACATCAGCGGCTCTACTTCCTCAGGCGGTTGAGGCGAGCTGGGCTCGGGAGCTCGGTCCTCACCTCCTTCTACAGATGTGTGGTGGAGAGCGTCCTATGCTCCAGCATCAACGTGTGGCACGGAAGCTGCTCTGCTGCAGACAGGAAAGCTCTGCAGAGGGTGGTGAAGGCTGCACAGAGGTCTGTCGGAGTCAGCCTCCCCACCACCACGGACATATACACCTCCAGATGCAGGAAAAGGGCTACCTGCATCATGAAGGACCCCACTCACCCAGTACACTCACTGTTTGTCCCGCTCCCCTCAGGCAGGAGGCTGCGGAGCATTAAGTGTAGAACGAACAGACTGAGGAACAGCTTCATTCCGGAAGCTGTAAGACTTTTAAACGCCACTTAGTGGAACCACTGCAACGACACTTTGACGACACTAGTCACTTTAAACACACTCTGCTGCTACCTTCTCCATTTACTTCTCTCTGTATTTTATTTTCATTTTTACATATATTTTTATATATTTATGTATATTTTATTTATTTAAGTACTGCTGTCTGGGTAAAACTGGGTCCTTGGGTACCACAATTTCGTTCCACCCCATGTACCACATGTGATGCGAATGACAATAAAGTCTCCTTGAATCCTTGAATCCTTGATTAGGTTTTGGGTTAAGGTGAGGGCCAGGATGAGGGTTAGGATTAAGTTTTGGGTTAAGGTTATGGTTAGGGCCAGGATGAGGGTTAGGATTAGGTTTTGGGTTAAGGTTATGGTTAGGGCCAGGATGAGGGTTAGGATTAGGTTTTGGGTTAAGGTTATGGTTAGGGCCAGGATGAGGGTTAGGATTAGGTTTTGAGTTAAGGTTAGGATTAGGTTTTGGGTTAAGGTTATGGTTAGGGCCAGGATGAGGGTTAGGATTAGGCTTTGAGTTAAGGTTAGGATTAGGCTTTGAGTTAAGGTTATGGTTAGGGCCAGAATGAGGGTTAGGATTAGGCTTTGAGTTAAGGTTAGGTTTTGGGTTAAGGTTATGGTTAGGGCCAGGATGAGGGTTAGGATTAGGCTCTCAGTTAAGGTTAGAATGAGGTTTTGGGTTAAGGTTATGGTTAGGGCCAGAATGAGGGTTAGGATTAGGCTTTGAGTTAAGGTTAGGTTTTGGGTTAAGGTTATGGTTAGGGCCAGGATGAGGGTTAGGATTAGGCTCTCAGTTAAGGTTAGAATGAGGTTTTGGGTTAAGGTTATGGTTAGGGCCAGGATGAGGGTTAGGATTAGGCTTTGAGTTAAGGTTAAGGTTAGGTTTTGGGTTAAGGTTAAGGTTAGGGCCAGGATGAGGGTTAGGATTAGGCTTTGGATTGAGGATAAGGTTAGGATTAGGACCAGGGTTAGGATTAGGTTTTGTTTGATCATAGTAACATATTACATTTACTTAACATTAATGCCAGCACTGCATCAACAGAACATCTTCAAGGTATTTACCTCAGTGTATCCAGATGCTTCAACTGTGCTACTGCACTGATATGCTGTTGGTGTGTTACTGATACTCTGTTAAGAGTGTATTAACAAGTGTATTGTACATAAAAAACGTGTGTCTTTTAAAGACCCATTTTCAGCACCTTTATTTCTAAGAGTGTATGTGTACAGTGTACAGTGTCACGTTGAACTTTTTTTGTTGTGCTACTCTAACCGTTTCTATCCACTTGCATCTCTGGCCTTATTAGAAAGGCAGGACTCTGGTATGATTCTGAAAGAACTTACAGTTTCTCATTTGCACGTAGGCTGTGCATGTACATATACTTACATTGCCAGCAAGAGAGTTCCTGGCCAAAACGCTGACTAACCTGCTTATCAGCAGAATATGTGCTTGTGCTGAGATCCAGAGAAAACCCCCACAGGTCCCGGAGCGGCGGCAGGAGAGTGTAGGAGAGGAGAGCAGGGCTGGCTGGAGGAGGTGCTGTGGGGAGTAGGAGGCTTTAGGCCGTTCCCATGAATCATCAGCTGCTGGAGGTCAGGTGCACAGCAGTCGGGGCAAATGGAGAGGTGTTCAAAAGAGTCATTCGAGCGCTGTGGCACAATAAATGGGAGTGTATACCAACACTGAAGCTTTTCGGATGGAAGCCAGAGGGGGCTTCTTTTTTGCACTTAGATCAAGAGATGAAAAACAGGACACATACATGTAGAAGTACAGTAACATTGGATTACACCACTGCTGGACAGTCGGGGCAGCGGTGGGTAGTAAATAGCTGCATTTATTCAGCTTCTAGGTCTGATGAGTTCATATGAACTTCATTCACCTTCGCCATACACTTACATGCAGTTAGAATCAGCATAAACAGGCTTCGGGACCTCAACATCCGGCTTGTGGGTTCAGTCCTTGCTCTGGTCTCTGTCTGTGAGGGGTTTGGTGTGTTCTTGTCTTGTCCTTGTGGGTTTCCTCCGGGTACACCAATTTCCTTCCACCTCCCAAAACCACACAAAAGGTCAAAGGGTTATGCTAAATTGGTGAGTATGAGAGTGTGTGTTGTACCCAGCGATGCCCTGTGCAGAGGGTATTCCTGCCTTACAATCAGGGATTCTTTGGGCCCACCAATACCCTGACCATAAAAATGATAGATGAATGAATGAATGGTCCTTTAAAAATCTAAATAAAGAAATAATTAGATAAATTATTATGAAACCCATAGAATATAAAGATGGATTTGTATATATTTTTTAATTAGTGTTGATTTTTTTAGTTTGTGAGTAGAATCCATTTATTTTTTATGTAACTTACTAGTTGCAATAAATCAATCCTATTAACTTCAATTGTATTTGACTTTTAAAATGTATAATATAAAATAAAAATAAATAAAACAGACAACTATATTCTTAAATAAATGACAAATAAAATAAATACATAAATTAATAATAATATAGTATTTATTGATAAACAGCAAATAAAAACACTATATATGTTTATAATTATCATATTACTCAGTTATTTTGTATTACATTTAATTAATATTAATTAATATCTACAATTAATGCATATTAATATCACCTGAGATAAATGCTCTAATAAATTTTTTTACATAACATTTATATATTATCATACATAATGTGACATTATAATAAAACAATGATTATAATAAAATTCCACTGCAAGTACTTGAACCTTTTGAGCTTTTTCTCGAGCTGTTTTTTGTTTGGCTACTTTTACTGTATTCATTTTTCAGAATTATACAGAGCTTACAGAAGTGCTGGTTTCAGAATCAGAATCCCAGGAGGGAAATTGCAGTTGTTACAGCTGCAACCACTAAGAATAAACACTCTATAAAATATAATATAAAACAAAAAGAAAAAAATGAAATATGGACATGTATAGAAATAATAAATTATATGACTAAAATAAAGTGGCAGAAATTGTTATAGTAAATATGGAACATTCTGAATAATGTTGTTGAAATTATTGCACATATGAACAGTATAATTTGAGTATTGCACAGATAAACCATAGTGTCACACATTGAGAGAGGAGTTATAGAGTTTGATGGTCAGAGGTAGGAATGACCTCCTATGGCGCTCTGTGGTGCATTTCGGTGGAGTGAGTCTTGCACTGAATGTGCTCCTGTGTCTCATCACTGTGTTGTAGAGTCCAGTCTAATGTTGTTTAGGCCACTCTAGTCAAGCTCTTCAAAAATACCACCCATCCATGCAACCACCCTAATGAGACTCAGGTCTAAAACTCAGTTTTAGTTCAAATGTGAATAGAAAGGCTATCCCCATTGCTGCAACAACGTTGATTTTGTCACCATGCTAACATCAGCTTCCAAAAAATGCACAAATTCTATCCTATCAATATGACATTTCACACACATACAAAATTCGTCATTTCAAATCAGCAGTGCACTCTACTACTGATGATTTTTTAGCACAATCTGGAAAGTTGTGGGCTACAGTTTTCTTTAGGTTGAACAACCTTTTTGCCATTGTGTCTGTAGGTGGAATATGGTAGATCGGATAAGTGTACATCAGATCCAGTGATGCAACACTGTCCATGGATAGTGACGCACCATGATTACATGGATTACACAGCTAACATTGTCTAGAGCATTAATTGGCAGTGATGGTGAAATTGCAGGTACTTAGAGGAGCAGGGGGTACAACTTCACTCTCTCAGTGAATACAGGTTATCTCAGTCTAGCTGTTTTCTAATCGTGTCTCTTCTCTCCTCTGCCTCAGCTCAGTGCTGCCTTTTGGTCAGGTTCTCGACATAAAAATAACTTCACAGTTCTGCACTGAAAACCTTTTCATTAGTAAGGAAAATAAACTTGCTTTTCTCTGTTCGATTCCTGACATTACAGATTATGACAAATAAGCTGATTATAGACCTTTTTTACATACAGTTTGCCTTGATTCTGCGACTATAACATAACTATAACATTTCACATGTGTACAGGTCAAATTACTCTGGTTATGTACATATTTATATATAATGTATCATGGCCTCAATATATTCATTCATGCCCTCAATATGTAATTTCATTTAAGAATATTGTGGTCTCAATACATTATTTCATAGCTTCAAAACTTTATCTTGTGGCCTTAATATATTATCTTGTGGCCTCAATGTATTATCTGGTGGCCTCAACATAGTATCTCTTGGCCTCAATGTATCATCTTGTGGCCTCAATATATTATTTCCTGGCCTTATTATCTTGTGGCCTCAATATATTATCTGGTGGCCTCAACATAGTATCTCTTGGCCTCAATGTATCATCTTGTGGCCTCAATATATTATTTCCTGGCCTTATTATCTTGTGGCCTCAATATATTATCTCTTGGCCTCAATGTATTATATTGTTATATGTTGTAATATATTATTTATTGGCTTTCATATTTTATCTCATGGTCTGAATAAATTATGTTGTGGTCTTAATATATTATCTTGTGGCCTCAATGTATTGTATTGGCCTCAATATAGTATTTTGTGACCTCAATATATTATCTTGTGGCCTCAATATAGTATTTCTTGGCATCAATATATTATCTAGTGGCTTCAATCTATTATCTTGTGGCCTCAATATAGTATTTGTTGGCCTCAATACATTATCTGGTGAGCTCAATATATTATCTTGTGCCCTCAATATATCATTTTTTGGCCTCAATATGTTATCGTATGGCCTCAATATATTATTTTGTGGCCACTAGGAGCTGAATTTGTGGCCTTAATACATTATCCTGTAGCTTCAAAATTCATTTTTGATCTCAACATATTTTCTTGTTGCCACTAGAAACTAGAATATGAAAAATATGTACACTAGAATAATATGTAACCTTATTAGAGTGTCTTGTGGCCACTAACAACCACTATGTCAACTCAGGGACTTAACATGAAGCAAATAAAAAAATACATTTGAGAAAATTAGAGCTCTTTGTTATAGTATCTGAAAGGCAGTAGCTTATTTCACAAAGGTAATAACGTGGCACTGTGTGTCATGTCAAATTCCAGTATGCATTGCAAGGCTATTTACACATTAGACCCTTTGTGCTTTTAAGAGCTCATCATTGCGAACAGTGAGCACTTGCTCTACTGGAGAGCATGCCACTGATACACTGGCCACAAGGGGCTATAATCACTTCTTCAGTCTTCTGAGACCCTCTGAGGTGGAAGTAGAAGATGCAGGTGAGTGATTTATATTCACCCCCTGATCTGACTTTATGACTCCTCTTGCATAGTGCAGAGAGTGAACTTCCTATGAGTGACAGGCATTTCACACAAGAATCCCCCCCACATGCACCCCACACACACACACACACACACACACACACACACACACATGCACACAACCACATGGAATTATCCACTTGGCTCTCAATATTATCAGACGAGCCGTCTCTGTGTGTAATTACAATATCTGTGTCTTGTTGGATCCATTATGGCAACAAAAGGTCCTTACAATCAGGCCACTTTGGTGAATAATGAGGAGCACACTTGACTTTCATTGAGAGATATTTCCTAATCTGATGCCATTACAGTGCACAATAGCCTGAATGTCAGACAAGCAGCGCTAGGTGGAGGGGCATAAAGTGACGGTTTATTCTCAAATAATAATAATAATACCCCCACTACATTCAGAAACCTTTAAGCATCTTGCAGCAGCTTAATGTATAAAGTAAAAGCACTTATAATAATAATGCACAGAATTGCAGCATAAAAAAACTAAAACTACATTAACTGTATTACTATTAAAGGAATAGTTCAGCAAAGAATCAAATTAACATGATTTAACATTGAGCCTGGATGCAGTCGACTAGTTGAAAACTGTTTTGTATCCAAGGTTTGCTTCTTTAGTTAAGAATACAAGATGCAAAGCTAATGTTGCTAACAGACACTGGACTTAGATTGTCACCAATATCATCTCTATAAAAATACACTCAAAATTGTCTCTCGAGCTGCTCAGAATGCATCCAGATCTTCAAAACAAACTGATTTGCAGACCAATGAAACAAATATGAATTATTTGAGTCTTTAAATACAAAAACAAACTCAATATTATTGTTCTGTGCTGTTGTCCAATTAGAAAACAGAACAGTGCTAGTGATAATAGTAATAGAAGTTCCAGTTTTAGCGCACGTATATCAATAAGGTCTATCCAAGTAATTTTACTAAAAAAACACTTCACGTGGCATTTTAATCGATTTTTGATGCAAATAAATGAGATTGGTGAATGCTAGCCTAGCTAGACAGCTTAGCTTTTTTGTTTTATTTACATTTACATTTATGGCATTTAGCTGACGCTCTTATCCAGAGCGACTTACAAGGTTACTCGTATTACAGAGGCAGGCCAATGTAGTGTTAGGAGTCTTGCCCAAAGACTCTTATTGGTGTAGCGCAGCATAGTCACCCAGACCAGGAATCGAACCCCAGTCTCCCACATGGTGTGGTAGCTTAGTGGCAGGTAGTGGTGTTATCTGTTGCGCCACAACAACCACGATATTAACTGCATTTCACTGCGTTTTATTAACTGCATTTCAGTCAACAAACTGTATGAAGTTCTGTTGAAAAACACTATTGTTTATCTAGTAATGTAGACTTGCAGAAATTACACAAAAAAATATATTTTTCATTTTTTAAATCAATATGGTCATGCTGGTGAACCAGTGTGGTTATACTGGATACACTGGAACACTAATATCGTTTGACCAACTAAACAACCAAATTAACATACACTGTGCTAGTCAAGAGCTAAGCTAATCAATCAGGTCAACCATCTTAATCAGCTTTTTATCCAGCAGGGTGAATTTGGTTTGCTTATCTTACCATCGCTAAAAAGATGTTAGCTCTACCCTGGTATCCTCTGCATTCCCTTCCCCAAGCTAACCTTATGAACAGTAGTGTATTTTAACACAATTACATCTACACAAAACAGCATCATTATAGTATTAAGACGATAATGTGTCCAATTTGAATAAGGCTACGTTCACACAGCAGGTAAAAGTGGCCCAAATCCAAACTTTTTTTGTCATTTGCGAGACAGATGTGTTATCTGTGTGAGAGTGTAAACATCAAAAACCCAAGTCTGATTTGGGCCACTTTTTTATATGTGGTACTGAAATCTGATACATATCTGATACATGGTAATGCAACTGAACAGCCAGATTGGAATTCATGCCACTTTTTTATCATCAATCCCACTCAACATTCACTGAGGAGCAGGGTTTAGGATAACAGCAGTGGTGGAGGAAATAGACCTTATATTGGGGGTCACCTATCCATGTCCTGTTCATAAATAATTAGAGGTCCATGTCAATTAGAGGCCATTTGTTGATTTTTTCCTATTTGTCTCCCAATTTGGTTCTGCCCGATAAAGGCTCCTCCTAGCTCTAGCAATGCTCCCAACATTAGTAGGCTAAGGCCTTAACATGTCTCCTCCTATAAATGCAATGCCAAACTCTGCCTCTTTTTGAACTGCCACAAATGCAGCGTCACTGGGCAGCCGTCACCTTCTGAGGAAAGTGCCGGGTCCCCAGCTCCACTGCACCTGACGCCTGTGTCAGCCTACATTGCTTAAGACCGATGAGGGAGAGAGTGTAGCCAGTTGTGCTCACTCTGACTCCGGCCGCTGATGGCGAAGCGACATGGCTCGGGATTCAAAGTCGCAACCCCCAGGGTTAGAAGAAATTTTGAAATAAATGACCGAACATGGCCACAGTAGGGCGCTGCTGCAGAGTCAAAGGAGAAAATAAAAAGCTTAAAAGCAATGTTTAAAAAAACTCAGGAACTCAGAAACCAAAGAAGCTGCTTTTCCAGTAAGCTCAAACACATTCTCAGTGATGAGCCCAGTTGTCATCCACTGAACTCCTTCATAGCTCCCGTGATTCTGGTGAAGATGAAGCGCAAACTTGATGAAACGTGAAGCACTGCGTGTCAGTTTAGGAGCATGAACTGCTCAGATGAATGTCGGATACAGGTAAAAAAAACAACAACAAAAAAACATCGGATTTGGGCCATTTTACCAGCTGTGTGAACAGCCAAGCTTAAGTGTCCTGCCTTGATCTCTGAATTGACTTGTATTGAATGCATCCCATTTTAATTAAGCTGATATTTGGTTGTCATGTCTTTTTTATCTTCTCTGTTTTTGATTTTCTCCCTGAAGTGAGTCCAGGCTAAAATAAAAGGCCCGTCTTGAAGGCCTGTCTCTTAAGCAGATCATAAATGCGGCAAATGACTTTGATCTGGAGAACAACAGCATTAACAGAGGCCTGATTTTCTTAATGTAAAGCACATTGAAAAATCCAGCAAGCAGGAATAGGAGGTCTGAGAAGGAAAGAGGAGAAGTGGAGGAAAGAAACACACAGTGATGTTCTCTTTGTACAATTCTGTAAAATTCTGACACATGACATTTTGGCTCAGAGTGTAGCGTTCCATTAGCCATTCTTTCAGAGGAAGCCAGGCAGGCAGAATTTTCAATAATCTGTCACAGAAACAGAGAACGCCATACTTTTACTTTCAAATGCTCTGTTCTATTCAGCTTTATCAATACGGCAACTCCGGATAAAGTTCCAAGGATTAAATGTAAAACAGAGGAAGTTGAATACTTAATTCAAATTACAGCCATTAGAAAAGTGGTATTCTCTGCAAATGGAAAGGAGCTTTCTCCAACTTGGGCACAGATTATGAGCAGAAACGTGTCTAAATTGCTATGGTCAATCAGTCACATTACTAATTATTCCCCTACTTATTCCTCATATCCACTCATGTGCCACTTATTTACACCCCGGTAATTGCCGGCCTGTCTGTTCTGAGTGATTTGCAGAAGGAGTATTTTCTTCTTACATGATACTTGAGTAAGAAACAGAGACTGAACAGTGAATACTGATGTATGCCATATGGACAAAAGTATTTGGACACCTGCTCTTCTTTTTCACCTTCTTTTTTTTCTAAAATCAAGGGAATTAAAAAAGAGTTGATCCTGCTTTTGTTGGAGTAACTGCCTCTACTGTCCAGGGAAGAAGGCTTTCTACTTGATTTTCTACTAGAGGAGCATTGCTGTGAGGATTTGATTGCAATCAGCAACAAGAGCGTTAATGAGATCGGTGAGGATGTTGGATGATCACCACCCGTCCTCATCCACAACTCATCCCAAAAGTATTGGATTTGGCACCACCATCATTCCAGAGAACACAGTGCTTCCTCTGCTCCACAGCTGAAAGCTGGGGGGCTTTGTACCCCTCTAGCCCACGCCTGGCATTAGGCAGCATGGTGCCAACAGGTTCATGTGTATCTGCTCCAGAGAGGCCTATTCCATCGGCAGTGCTTCTTTACACTGTGTAGACAAGCTGCCACATCTGTGCCATTAAAAGGGTTAGTCCACAAACTGTTGGACAGCGTACAGTGTATGCCTCGCACTGAACCGTGCACAATGCTCGGCCCTCATACATGATGGATAAAGCCAGCTTGTATCTCTAAGTAGAAAGATAAACTGCAGAAAGAAAGTGGAAGTGCGGCTGTACACACTCCTCCAGCTTGTAACGCTGAGAGCCTAGCTTAGCGCTCGCCCGCTAACATTAGCGATGACTGGCGGCGAGTTCTTACCATTAAGTTTTCACATCAAAGGGATTTAGTTAAATTCAGCGCAGACAGTTAAAAGTGGGCGCGCTGTGGATCTTGTAAATGCAGTCTTTGAGTTGTGCCTCTCGGGGGACACTTCACACACTTCACCAGAGAGGGGCTGTGTGAAGAGCGCAGCCAATGACAGCCATCAGGAAGACTCCGCTACGCAGCCCGAGCCATGGGGAGTAGGTAAGTGTTTTCTGACTAAATCCTTTCTCTCTTTTTCCCCCCCCTCTCTCTCTCTCTCTCTCTCTCTCTCGCCCGTCTGCCTTCAACCCATACAAATAAAAACATATAGGCTCTGTTCTCGGCCTGCTCTCTCTCTCTCGCTTTCTAAAAGCAGCACACGGTTCCTGCTGTTTCTCCAGGTGCTACCATATGAATCTCCCAGTTAAGGCTCATTTATGCTCTTTTTACGTCCGAATATTAATATGTCCGTCGCTGCCCGCATAATTAATGTTGGCATAGATCCAAGCAATACATCCATTAGAGGGCAGTTCATAGTCAAACGTTTCGGAGGGGAAGGTTGTGAAAATGTTGTGAAAACAGTGTTCACTTGAACTGTTGACTATACTGCCCTCACAATTTCCGGTAGTACTGCTACGTCCATATACTTCTGTCCATATCCGCAAGCCTTTAGAGAACAAATACGGACGAAATGAACGCAGAGTACGGAGAGAAAGCTGTATCAACAAGCCTTTACACACTTTTCCAATGTCAAGGCATGGTTGGTGTCTGCTTTTCTACCTAGCTTAGCTGCTTACTTCTCCAGCTAAATATCCATTAGGCCAGGCTAGTATAACACTCAGAATAGCCAGGATACGTTTACCAGTAAAAACCATGGTATCACTCATGTAACCAGTGTTAAGAGTTCATATTGGACCGCACAGGTAATGCATGGACTGGGGTTGTGGGTCCAGTCCTCACTCCAGCCACATGTCCATGTGGGTTTTCCTCTGTCCATGTGAGTTATACTCCAGTTTCCTCCCACCTCCAAAAACACATGTGGTAGGTGTGTTGGCTATACTTAATTATGGCTGAATAGTTGTGGATGGCACCCTGTGATAGACTGGCGCAGGCCCAAGGGGTATTCTTGCGCCCAGTGATAATACGGGACGGCTCCACCATGGACCCTGACCAGGAAGATGGATGGATGGATGGATGGATAGATGCGTTCATACTTGCCATGAGGATCCTAGTAAACAGACATGATGTCCTCAGTATGAACAGTGTTGGCCAAATCAACTTTATCTTGCAAAAACTAGCATGGCTGCCAAGACCATGGGGGTGAGGGAGTTCAGGCCACTAACATCTGATAGAATCTTCATTTTCTTGAAACTGCAGGGTGCGTTGACCAGCAGATACAGACAAGCAGATACTCAAACCCAGCTTCAGAAGCAGTCAGAATGTACATTTTAGTTGGTGTGGGGACATTTTCCAAACAGTGAAATCTATGTGTTCAGTAGAAAACAGCAGTAGCTCATTAATCTGGTGCAGAACTAATGCACTTAGTCACTGTTTGTTTACTGCAACTTTTGTTCCACCTCTTTTGAGGCTCTTGCCCACCTGAAAATTTCCCAGGAACTGTACTAAGGGCTGGGTACAGTTTTACCAGTTTTACTTATAGTCCCCTTAAGGTTTACAGCACTTGGAGTAAGAAAACTAATGTGTCAACATTGGTGGTGGTCAGCATGATGATACATTCAAAAAGTCATGGTCAATTTGTCACAATCCACTTTGCATGTATATACTCTGCTATACAGGTATACACTCTGCACTATATATCCAAATGTTTGTGGACACCCCTTCTAATGAATGCTAGATGCACCCATTGCTGACACGGATGTGTAAATGCACACCAACAGCTTGTCTAGCCCTTGTGCATAAAGTACTGCCAATGGAAAAGGACCCTCTGGAGGCAGTGAAAGTGTGTTCTCTGCCATGATGGAGCTCCATCCAATTGTGGATAAGGTCGGGTAGTGATCATCCAACGTTCCTGACTTCACTAATGCTCTTGTCTGCAATCAAAATCCTCAAAAAGTAGTAGAAAGCCTTTTTGGAACCACAGAGAGAGAGAGAGTTATTCCAACAAAAACAGGATAGACTATTTTCTTTAATCTCCTTGATTTCAGAAGAAACAATGAAAGAGCAGGTGTCCCAATACTTTTGTCCACACAGCGTACTTTTAGCGTATCACCCACCTCTGCTCTCAGTCCTTCATTTCACAGCAGAACTCTATAAGCATTCCCCTATGGCTTCTTATTCCATGGAGTGTATTTTAGAGCATAGGCGGCTTTGTCTCTCTCTCCCTCAGGCGTCCGGCCCCCTCCGTCTCTCTGAGGGCCCTCGCAGGCTCTCTTTTTGCTTGTCCTTGCACACTGATCAATGCAAATGCTGTTATTTAGCCAAGCCTGAAATTAAAAGGCTTTGGATCAATTGGATGCACTTACACACAGCAAGGTGGACTCATGACAGCCCCGTCTCGTGCGTTTGTGTGTGTGTGTGTTTGTTTGTGTGTATAGTATGACTCATATGAGGGGTTCTGAAAATACTATGTACACCCACACACACATTTATCACATAGTTCCGTGTGGCGGAAAATACGGATGTATTAAAAATGGGTTTATTTGTGAAAAACAGGGACAGTTTCTTGGACATGGATTAAACTGGTAAGCCTAGTCTTAGACTTAATTGCAATGCCAATGGTGTTTCACCACTGAAAATCCTATTTAGTGTGGGCTTAGGCTTCATCTCTGTCTGAGAAACTGGCCTCCAGGGTTTTCCTCTTGTGCTTGTGTATATATTTATATACATGTTTATCAAAAATATTTATGTAGAGCTTTTTACAACTGGTGTCACAAAGCAGCTTTACAGAATCAGTCAAGTCAGTCAGGACAAGAAATCAACAAGACCCAAAATCCTAAGACTATCAGTGAGCAGCCAAAGGCCACAGTGGCAAGGAAAAACGTCCTCAGAGCTGGAGGAGGAAAGTTTGGGAGGAACCAAGACTCAGGGGAGACAGGGGAGACCCGACCCATCCTCGTCTGGTCAGAACTACTTTACTATAAATGATTGATAAAAGTCACTGAACCACCACAAAAGACTGTTCTACTGCTCAGATGTGCAACATAATCATAATAATATCCTAATAAAGAATTATGATAAAATTATCATGATGATGATGAGAGTAATGATGATGAATAAGCTGGGGACCCGGCGCTTTCCTCAGAGCGTGTAGGCTGCCTGGCAGTGTTTCAAAAAAAGGCGGTGGCTGGCTTAGCCTATTTCAGAGGAGTCCTTACCCTTCCAGTGTCGGGAGCATTGCTAATGCTAGGGGGAGCTATAAACGGGTGGGTTAATTAGCAGTACCAAATTGGGGGAAAAAATTTGCAGACAGAGGAGATATAGGGGCTGATGGGGGCAGTGTTGATGGTCTACCAAGGCTTGCACGGTTATTATGGGTCCCATTTAAGCATTTTTTGACCTCTAGTTTTGGAACATCCATTTTTTTCACTTTGGATGATTGTGTGTTTATCAGATCCCCAGAAATATCTCCAGAAGAATGAAGAGATTGTATTTAACAGCTGTTTTAGCTGGGAATTAAATAAATGAAGGGTGGTCTCTGACTAGCAGGGTGCTCTAGATTAATGTGTCGAGCAGGATGCCTTTCCATGTGAGAAAATTGTGTTCCAGACAGAGCTAGAAAACACATATTTCCACATACTTCCACACGTATTAATCAGGCGGACGAGTGGTGTAATGGGCAGATGTGTTAAAAACAGGTTTATTTGTGTAAAAAAATAGTTTTCCACGTTCTGCATTTAGCTGCACAACATGGATACACTCCTCGTTTCCTACACACTCTCATACGCTGGTACAGCGCTGCTGAACAGGGCTTCAGTGAATACGGAGCTTTTTTGAGCTGACCCACTTTCTGCGCCTGGCCGAGTGTGCTGCTGCTGCTGCCGGGGAGATCCCTGCAGATTCCCCTCCAACAGAGCCTCCATAGCCCTCTCTCTCTTTCTCTCTCTTTCTCTCTCTCTCTCTCTCTCACACACACACACACATACACGTACATGGTGGCATATTACCCCCCCCAAACACACAGACACACACGCACCCGATGGGCCAGCATCCTCACAAACACAATAACCCGGCACATTAGTGAGAACCACAAAGACATCCATATTCATACACGCAAATACAGTCTATTAGCATCTCCTTTGTGGACTCTTCACTGGTTTTAGTTTTTCCACAGATTTTCCACCCAACCTGCGCCCCTCTCCGCTCACGACTGCCTGGCCTGCTCGCCACTTGTCCGCAGTCCAGCGCTAGGAACTAGTGCTAGTGCACTTCCTTTCATGTCCTTCATTTCCTGCGTCCTCTTAAAAATGTTGGTTTCGGCCCTGATGTATCACAAGGCGCTTACAGTTATAAATTAAACATTAATGCAAATGAGCCAATGTGCCATTGTTCTTCTTTCCCATTCAAATGGATCAGCGTGTCTCTAGATTAATTCAGGGACATTGGAGTGTGCTCCTGTATGTCACCGGGGACCAGACTGCACACTGCACCCCCCTCTACCATCACCACCACCACCACTACCACCACAGTACATCTTCTTACCATCCTGATGCCTATGGTGGAAAATTTTATGCACTCACATCTGCACAATTGATAACTGATTATAGATAAGATTTCCCAAACTGAAAAATTATTGATTGGAAATATGACATATTGTCACTATATTGCAAAAACCTTGCATCTCCAAACTGGCAACTTTACAAAAGATGGAAAGAAACTTAACGTTTAATAGAAGTCAATGTAAAAAGATTTTATACCAAGTCATTTTAGGGTTATTTCTATTGGTCCATTTTCCAGTATGAAGTTTTGACCCAATGCCAGAACCAACTGCCAGATTCAAATTATTTACAAAGTTAAAAACGGTCAAAAATGGAGATACAAGGGTTGTGTGTGACAGTGATGATATATTAGAATATACAGAATTCTTTCATGTTCATCATCACTTGAAATTGAAATATGTGACACATAAGCCAACCTATTTTAATAATGAGTGTAACACATATTTAACAATATACACTATATGGACAAAAGTATTGGGACACCCACTTGAGCTTTTTTTTTATGATCTCATTCTACATCAATAGGCCTTAGTGTGGAGTTGGCCCCCTTTGCAGATCTAACGGCGGGTTTGGAGCTCTGCAGTTATTGAATCAGCACTCAGTAACTTTACGTGGTCTGACACTTGACCTAAACTCTTCCACTGTTCAATAACATCATTCACAGCTGATGGAGGAAGATCTAGGAGGGAAGAAATTTCACCAGCTGACTTGTTGTTGTTGTTGTTGTTGTTGCAGCGGTGTCTCCTATTACATACAGAACCACGCTGGAGTTCAGTGAGCTCTTTAGAACCTCCCATTTTTCACTATGTGTGGGAAGGCAGTCTGCATGGCTAGGGGCTTGATGTTATACAGCTGAGGCTGAATGGGACTGAAAGAATCACCTGAATTTAATGATTAAGAGGTGTGTCCCAATACTTTTGTCCATATAGTGTTTTTTTTTTTTCCATATTTGTACATACATGTATTTACATATCAATCAAACATATATGCATGTTACATATATCATGTTTATGTGTCCAATATATAATACAGATGTATATGTGTACAATATATGCATATACATTTGAAATATATACCCAACCCGTTATAATACATGTTCATATATGGCAGTATATTGGATTTCTGTGTGGGTTGTCTGCAGAAAGGTAAGGGGAAAGCATTTACTGTATATAATAAACACATTTAAGTGTTCTTGGAGTCCTTATGCTGGGCCTTCTTTGGCTTGACTGTAATTGTACAGTTTTGCAGTGGACGAAAGCGTAATTTGAATATGTAATATGGCATATTAGCCTCATTCCTCAGAACATATATGATCTGTAGGAAACACACAGGGATGATCTCTACCACAACTTGTATAATAAAGTAGAACGCTGGAGATCCTGTGTACCCCCGGGTCAGCTCATTTCACATACAGACCCAAAATGTGTTTCATATGTCTGTGATGAATCATTAAAGGAAGAAGATATAAGCTGTACAGCAGTGGTCAGTGGTCAGCACAGGCCCATGTCTCCCTGTGTGTTCTCTTCAAGTGTAAATAAGCTGTACATTATCTGACCTGCTGATTAGTCCACTGCTGATGAAGCTCCGGCTCGGGCTGGTTCAGAGAACTCTGTACTTATTCTGAAGAGATCCAGAAGAATACCACACAGATCCTGTGATTGCGTGTGATTTGAGCGTTCAGGGGTGCATAAACAGGATTGAGTCGCAAGCGACGGCCAAAGCAAAACCAGGCATGGAGTCTGCAGTTCCACTTTTGCTCCTCCGCACACTGAGTGAGTCACACACACACACACACACACACACACACACAGAAAATCAGTGAAGGTGTGATCACAAAAGACCTTAACAGTAAAATAAGCAACAATTTATTATTATTATTATTATTATTATTATTATTATTATCAGTTAGATTCTGACATCTCTAAAGGTTAATGTCCTGCCTATTGGTCGGTTTACACTTAAAAATGATAAAAGTTCCTTCAAATGTTTTTTTTAACAATGCCCTAAAACAACCTTGTTCCTGTAGGTACACACACTGCACATTTTAGTGGATGCCCAGAAGGACCCCCCTCCCCCAAACACACACACACAAACCCTGCACCTCTAAAAAACATGTGAAGGACCTTTTTTTTCACCTTCAGGGATGTCAGAATCTAATTGATAGTAATAATAATAATAATAATAATAATAATAATATATAATATAATAATATAGAAGAACCATTTTGGTTCCATTAAGAACCATAATAGACATGTGTGAGTATGAAGAACCTGCCTGTGCCACCTGTTCAAACACTGAAAAGTTTTTTCACTCACAAAACTAAAGATTAAACGATAAAATGAGATTATTATTATTATTATTATTATTATTAATCATCATCATCATCACATTAATCTATATAGTCTGACACTCCTGAGGGTGAAAGTCTTGCCTATTTCCTATCTAAAATAAAAAGAAAGCTTCAACTGGTTGTTTGAGCGACCACATAGAAGAACCACTTGGTTCCATAAAGAACCATATTTGAAATAAAGATCTGTGAGTGTAAAGAACCTTTCAACTGCTGAAGAACCTTTATGAGATGTTTTAGGCCATCAAAAAGGTCTTCACACTCATACAGTCTCTATCACAAACGTGGTTCTCTATGGAACTAAAAGTGGTTCTTCTACAGCACCGCTCAAGGAACCCTTTGAAGCCCCTTCATTTTTAAGAGTCTGTAGTAACATGAATGTACCACAGTGTTCCCCAGCGCTTGTATCCACCTGCTTGGCACAGCTTCATGTTTGTTTGCCTGCACCTGAGTCACATCATTATCTAATGATCAGGTCCTTCTGGAGCTGAATCAGGTGAATAAGAGCCGGAGAAACTGAACCTGTGCAGTGCAGGTGGACTACAGGACAGAGCTGGGAAACAGCAGTCTACATTGATCCATGACCTATGATGGATAAGCTTCTGTGACATTTATGGGGCGACCATCCATCCGAGCCGTGTCCGTTTCCAGCACTTTATTTTGACAGGCCTCACTTAGAGGTGGACGCTTCCAGATTCAAGTACAGAATCACTGTTTTCAACTCAGACTTCATTCATATCATTATTTTACACCATTTAAACCCTGTAAAGCACCCCACAGACCAGGTAGGCCTTCAAAAGTCCACAATAAGGGCATAGGTAAATCATTTTAGTAAGGTTAGTGATGAAGGTGGTCCTCTACATCAGTGGTCACCACTCCTCTTTCTGAAGATCCACTTCCCTGAGTTGAACTTAATCTGTAATCCAGCCAATCATATCCAACTACTGAGTCTCTTCATCATCTGGATGCAGGGCTGTTTCTTCCTAAGAGCAGCATAGGCAGTCGCATAAGGTCCCTGAGCCACCAGGGGGCCCTGAGTGTGTACGTTTACAGTGTTGCTGATTGCAGTCCAGTGAGTTTCTCCTGATCAAACTGGACTATTCATTGTTTTTCTATCCTTGCAAATAAAAGAATGGGTGGATATGACCCCCCGAGTAGGCCCCAGGTACTGTGTCTGGACAGAGTGTAACTCCGAGGTCCAGAGGAGTCCAAAAGAAATGTTACTTCAATATTTTATCACATAAAAAAACACATATTTACATTTTTATTGAACTGAAACAGATCAGTTATTTAGTTATTTGAGAATTGCATTTTTGCATTTTTGGAGTAAACATTCAAAAGACCTCAACTCACATTTGAATGACCATTTTCACAGCTTGACCATCTTTGAAGACTTTTGTAAAGCGTGGACATAATGCCACATGTTAAAACAGTCTCTGTACTGAAATGTAGCAGTGTGTAGTAGTTCAGCAGAAATATCTAGAACCAGAGTCAGATGTACAGTAGTCTGTATAGTGCTGAATAATACTATACTGATATTATTCCCACTATTTTGATATTGACCTTCCTGTGGCTCGGTCTACAGTAATGTATAGCATGTGTGCTATTCTGTCATATATTACAGTCTATTGTCTGCAAACTATTGTCTGGGTTTGCTGTAAGATTCGACATACTTGAGTAATTGTACTTTGCTACTGTGTTTATTTATAGTTACTTAAGTTAATAAAATGCCTTTTTAAAATGACTGATTACCCAACTCACTCATTAGTACTCTCTCCCACAGGGAAGGTGAGGGCTAACACATGCCTCATGCCTCCTCCAACACATGAACATTTTTTGAACAAGGCCAATTGTGCTCTTTCAGGCTCCGGCAGCTGATGGCAGGCAGCATGACCCAGGATTGGAACCAGCTCGGTCATAGTGGCAGCGCCTTAGTCCGCTGGACCACTCTGACCACTAGATAAGTCTATCCCATCACATAGTGCCAGCAGCGTTGAGAGGGTGAAGCCTAGGACATGCTTGCTCCAAGTCACGTGACGCTCCTACACATCTTTTCACACTTCCACCATCAAAACATCATTGGACAGCTCAACACGCTTGGAGGAGAACACTAAGCACTAATTCAGCTACACCGGCTAACAGATGCCCACACTGGCTGTGGAGCCCACAGTGGTCTCCAACACTGCCCCTGAAGAACTACCTTTCTGCAGACCATGCAACCAACCCAGATCCACCCACCTGACCCACCCTGATTGGTTGGGCGTTGAAACCTGCATGCAGGTAGCTCTCCAAGATGAGGGTTGGAGACTACAGAGCCGTTGGCCTTTTGAGTGTATATTGTAGTGTACTGGAAAGGGATCTTTGCTGGTAACTGGTGCCAGGACGTCTAAGCTGGTCTTTGATGACCAAGGCAATGGTCAAATTTGTCATTCTGGTCAACCAGCGCGATGGTCATGACGGTTATGCTGGTTGACTAACTTGGTTAGGTTGGTTGGTCATGCTGGTGGACCAGCTTTTACACCATAAACCTCAGAAGAAGACACACCCTATGCTGGTCAAGGCTACACCCTGTGGCCAGGCATTTTTTCCCCACTATCATGGATGTCATCTAGTGTGGGATCTGTACCGGTCGTCTCAGCCTCACTGCCTCTCGCTCCGGCTCCCTGAGCTCCAGTCCGGGTTTTAGTGCTGGCAGGGCTTGTGGAGGGGTGGGTGGGGGGGGAGGCAGGAGGAGAGGCTGCCGGAGCTCGGCTCTCTCTTGCCATGCTGAGCCACACACACACACAGGCTTCTGCAGCCGAGCAGTTCCCCATATCCGGGTTAGAGAGAAACAGGGGAAGGGAAAAGTTTCATTTAAAGCTGGACGCAAAAAAAACTTTCAGCATGGAGCCCCACTGAGCGGTCAGCAGCAGCCGGACAGCAGCCGGACAGCAGACACCTTCATCACGGATATTAGAGGAGACGCTTTGGAAACGGTTTGATTGCATTGGCTTTGTTCAGCTGTCTGTTCTTCTTCTTTTTTTGGACGATACGTTTCTTGCTGGTCACGGTTGGCTGTGATGTTTCTCCGCGTTTGAGTCACTGCCCGAGATGTTGGAGTGACCATGGCCGCGCAAGTGGCATCAGCCCCGGCTGCGTCTGGCAGCAAGAACAAGGGTCTGTCCGGGGGTTTGGGGCAGGACCTAAACTCTGGGAAAAAGGGACTAGGCGGAGGAGTAGGAGGAGGAGGAGGAGGAGGAGGAGGAGGACCAAGTCAGGGATCAGGAGACGTGAGGAATAACGTAGATCACCCGCGTCCTGATGAGCTGAGCCTGGCTCGCCGAGCTTGCGCCCCAGCCAATGGATCTCAGCAGCAGAGCGCAAATAGCAGGACAAGTTCAGGGTCCACCTCGGTGCCATCCACTTCTCCAACCATGGACGCTGGCTTGGTGGCCAACCACAAGCTGAGGAGCGCCGGCGGAGATCTGCACCCACCCCACCACCCCACAGCACCTCACCACTTCAACCAGCTCCAGCAGCACAATCAGAGAAGTAACCACCACCACCACCAACACCAACACCAACACCACCACCAGGGTCAAGGAGAGTGTGAGAGTCAGCGCGCCGGGAAAGAGCATGCTGCTTTGGGCAGCCAGTCTGACCTGGTGTGGAGTAAAAGTGGGGAGGAGATGCCCCGCAGAGAGCCACTGGGCAGCCGGTACGAGCAGGGCAATCACAGTGGGCACAACCAAGGCTCTGGAGGGAAAGGCTCAGGCTCAGGCTCAGGCTCGGACTTTGCTGGTTTCTTTGGTGGGAATTCGAGAACAGGCCCTTGCTTTGATCAGCATGGTGGTCAGCAAGGTTTTGGCACCGGCTTGATGTATCCCACGGCTGATCACGTGGAGCCTGGCCCCAACTCCCACGAGGCCTACCAGGGTGGTCAGTACGGCCCCTATCCAGGCTACCGGCCAGGCTACGGCATGTTGGGCCAAGGCACTGGCGGCTCAGCCTCCAATCACCCTAAACCCACCATGCCCTCCTGTGGCAGTGGTGTTGGAGGCTTCCAGAGGTTCGCGGCACAGAATCAGCATCCTCCTGGAGCGACGCCCACCCTGAACCAGCTGCTCACCTCTCCGGGGCCGGTAAGGCGCAGTTATGGTGGAGGATATTATGACTACAGCAGTAAAGATTTAACTTCTCAGTTTGGGGCCCCAGGCCATGGCTGGGGGGGACACACAGCTCACCCTGGAGGGGGTGCTGGGAGCGGTGCGCAAAGCGTGAGCCGGAATCAGGTAACTTTACTGTAACTACACTTATAAATAGATAAAAATATATAGTTAGACTTTTGTGTTCGTGTAAGTTTTCATTTTGTGTCTGAAGAAATATTTTTTTTCTTTTTTAAGGTTAAAATAACAGCCAGAAAACTTCAAACCTCAATTATGGGAGTGTGCACACAGACAGTTCTAGGCCCACCAAATAAAAGCCTATAAACTTGCATGAATCATTTCTAAAATGCTGTTTCATGTTCATTTTTTTCCATTATGTGTTTGCTTTGTTAAGCAGCCTGTAAGCTTTTTTTGTTGTGCTGCGTGACTGAGAACTAAATGCCGATGCCGAATTTACATCACAAGCAACCTGCTTATTTGTAACCTTGAGAAATCGGCTGTAAATACGGCCGAAAAAAGACAACCAAGAGGTTATTATTATAATAAAGGGGAAGGCCTTGTGTGTGTAAAACTAAGGAGGTGCTGGAGTTTAAGTAGGAAGGGTAAAAAAGGCCAGACACAGCCTATTTGTGCCAGACTATGTCTCAGTGTGCGATTATATGTGACCCACAGCCATCAGCTGGTAGGCCTCAGGTGTTTACCAAGACCTTTATTCAAGTATTAGAGGAGCTGAGTTGTTGCCTTAGGGGAGGAATTTAAATAGTGGAGGTTAACTGACAGAGGCGCTCTCCCACAGCCTGCTGCCTCTCAGAGTTCACCTCGAACCGGACATCTGATTGGCTCGCCGTATCCACGGGTCCGTATCAAATCTGACATCTGATTGGCCGTGGGTTTCTACAGGGCCCACGTGTAAATAAAAGCGCTGAGTGGTCCCTCTTTAGAGAGGCTGCTTCTGCTGCTGCTGTGTGTTCTGCTGAAGCACTGGGAATAGCATTATTTCCATAATCACAAAAGAATTGCTCTCTATTTATTGCCTGTTACCAAAAGCCTTCTGTCTGTCAGGCTCGAATATGAGCATAAGAGAAGGTGTAGCCAATAGATGCCCTCTTGTTGATCGTAACTAGGTTTTTCTGCAGTTATAGGACTGATTTAGGTTGTAATAGTAGGCCTGAAATGGTGCTTTTAAATTGTAGTTTTAAATAATCATCATTTATCAGTTAGTTTTCATCTGAATCCTTGATAAATAACTAGTGTACAATCTGTTGTTATTATCTGCATCTGTGTTTATTTCCAGTGTCATGCCTGAAAATATATAGGCTGCTTTCATTTCCTCTTATTTTCCACTCCTATAAAGCCTATAATGGACACAAACATTGTTAAGGACAGCCGTGTGCCGGATTGCACCCCATTTCAATAGGTGTCTCCGCCACCAGCCTAGACCATTATAGTCGTGTTCATGCAAATATAATAGCCATTATTTCCTTTATGTCCCGTTACTCACAGAGCTGTTAGGGCCACTCTTAGCCATCATTTGCAGCAGGCTGAAGGAGCCGCGGTGCCGGCCGCGCCGCGCCGCAGACCTCCGCCTGCACCCGTGCTTTGTTTTTCTGAGTTTGTTTACATTGGCGGCTCTAGCCGCGCTGATTAGGATGGTCTGAGTGAAATTTTAATTTGCTCTGTTGCTCCTGATAAGGGCCCCGGCAGTGTTTTCATCTTCCAGGATGAAACGCGACATGCAGGAACATAATTGGCAGATGGGTTATCCCAGGACTGCCCATGGTTTTGTTGAAATGCCAATTAATTCCAATTTGCCACAAAAAAAATGTTCAGCTGTGAATATGTGCACTCTATGTGTAATTAGCCCACTAATAGAATAATTGAAGATTTTATTTCAGTCCTGAGGAAGCGTTAGGGTCACAGGCTACTACTGCTGAAGTAGCTTGAGAAAGCAGAAGCAAATAAGCAAGATGCAAGACGCATTAAAAGGGAGGTATGTCTCTTTTCTGAAGTGATGCATTTTTGGATCAGTCTCCTACTTTCTGAAGCAGCCACTGATCAGAACGTGTCTTTTATGTCTCCCACAAGACGGCTGCTGCTTCACCCCAGTGCTCAGATACCTGTTAAAAAAAAAAAGACTGGGAAAACAATAGCCGATGTATTGTTTGAGCCCTTGTACGTCATATTTTTCTTGCGGTTGTGGTCTCAGTCTGCGTACTTTATTAATCCCTGCCCATTCAGATTCTCAGTCTGATCCAGACTGTTTGCAGTTTGCTAGGTTTGGCGGCCCTGGGTGGCTTCTCATGGTTCAGGCTGGATTGTGAGTTGAATGGGAGTGAATGGAACGTTCACAATGCGCATTTTGTGGTTGAGGTTGAACGACTGGCCTGGGAGAGACTGCAGAGGCGGTTCTCGGTCCGAGGGGATCCGAGAATGACTGGCTGGAAATGAATAGCTTCGGAGGATCCTCCCTTTCTACATTTTGTTGTGTTGAAATGTTGGAGCTTTCCTTTTTATTGGTCTTTTTTTTTTTGTGTGCGTTTACACAGAGAGAACTCAAGTCCCAGCAGAGGTGATTTGTACAGTAAATGGCCTCTGATTTATGCTGTTACTTACCAGATTTATAGTAATATAATAGTGTTACAACTGGATAGCCATCATTTCAGATAGATGAATAGTTGTTTGTCTGTTCTTTTGACACAATTCTCTGGAACTGGATGCGACAAATGTGCCTAACCAGGCATTTAATATAGTGAATGGACTCCATATGTTCCTATAGACAGTGTTTGGAATCAGAATTATTGAAATATTATGGACCTGTTGCTAAGCTTATTGAGGAGCTGTCCCATAATAGCATTGTTACTTATTTACCTTACACTAATAAAAGTCAATAAAGGTGGCTCGAGTGGTTCTTTGAGCGCTGCCTTAGAAGATGTTTGAACTAGAAATGTGTCAAAGTGTGAGGAACCTTTTAAAGTTCTACAAACCCATCACTTGACGAGAAGGTTCTTCACACTTTATCTCTATGACCAACATTATGGAACCTTATGAAACCAAGAGGAGTTATTTTATGGCATTAATCAAAGAATCAGTTAAACTCAGCATTTAATATGATGACGTCTCTACGTCATACGTTCCTGCAGACATCTGAATTATTGGAATTGTATGGATTTGCTATGAAAAGTTTGTAACTTAAGATTATTTACATAATTTAACATAATTGTCCCTCATTTACCTTACAGAGAAGACCCACTTTTGAAAGGTGTAAGAAAGTGTGAAGAACCTTTTAAAGGTCTACAGACCCATCACTTCACATCTCTATTACCAACATTTGGTTCTCTATGGAACCAAAAGTGATTATTTTCAGAAATATCATGGACCCATTGCCAAGCTTATTAAGGAGCTGTCCCATAATAGCATCATTCCTTATTTACCTTACTCTCAGAAAGTGGAAAGAACCTTCTAAAGCTCTACAAACCCATCACTTAATATAAAGGTTCTTCACACTTCACATCTCTATTACAAACATTGTTGTGGTTGATGTGGCGCAACAGATAACACCTTTACCTGCCAGTGAGCTACGGCACCATGTGGGAGACCAGGGTTCAATTCCTGGTCTGGGTGTCTGTGCTTTGCTACACCAATTAGAGTCCTTGGGCAAGACTCTACACTACACTACCCACCTCTGTAATATGAGTAACCTTGTATGTCGCTCTGGATAAGAGCATCAGCTAAACGCCATAAATGTAAATGTTCTCTATGGAACCAAAAGTGGTTCTTTTATGGTATTACCATTTGAACTAAGCATTTAATATGATGAACCGGCTCCATATGTTCCTACAGAAAGGTATTTAGCAGCTGGCCCACAACAGCATTGTAAATCAGTCAGTAAAGGTGCTTCACATGGTTCTTTGAGCGATGCCTTAGTTCCATAAAAGACTATGTTTCTACTAGAAATGTGTTAGAAAGTGTGAAGAAAGACCTTTTAAAGATCTACAACTCCATCATTTGATGTGAAGGTTCTTCACCAGTTTAAAGGTTCTTCACACTTCATATCTCTGTTATAAAAAACATGGTTCTTTATGGAACCAAGAGCTTTTTAGGGCATAGCTCGAAGACCCATTTGAACCAAGCATTTAATATGATGAACAGTCTCCTTATGTTCTTACAGACAGTGATCAGGTTCTGAACTATTGAAATTTTATGGATTTGTAAATTAGCATATTTAATATAATTTGATAAAATGATTGATGTTTGTAGCTGGTGTAAAGAACCTTTTAAAGATCTACAGACCCATCACTTAATGTAAAGTTCTTCACCAGTTCACACTTCAAAAAACAGGGTTCTTTATGGAACCAAGAGCATCTCTTCCATGGCATCGCTCAAAGAACCTTTTGAAGCGTCTATGTTTTTAAGAGTGTCTAAAGAGGGGCAGTGGTGGCTCAGGTTCCCCTGGTTTGTTTTCAGGTTGCCAAATTCTAATTTAATGACATGCTAAGAACCAATACACAGGCATGAGTCATTTTCTATAGACTGCACAGACACTGCGCTCAGTGCTGGGTTCTCAGTGCCGCTGGTGACGATATTATAGACATAGGCAGAAAAAAGGGACACAGCTATTAAGGAGGACATATGAAAATATTTTTTGAAGCAAATCAGTTGCGTAATGTTGAAATCGGTTCAGATAGATGGCTCAGAAGTGGATTTCCGCAAAAGACCACCCAGACGCTGCCTCCCCCCTCTCCCTTTTTTTGTTGCTTTGAATCACCCTCCACCCTCTAAATTTAGCCAGCTGTGATTTCTTTTCAAGGGCTGCGGTAGCATGCGTGTTGTAACAGCTTGTTGGCAGGTAGGCACAAATGTGCTAGAGTGCTTGGCTGTGTTCTGAAAAACTGACTTTGGTGTGTTCTGGTATAGTAAAAAAAGAAAACCTGTGTGTGTGTGTGTGTGTATGTGTGTGTGTATGTGTGTGTGTGTGTGAGAGAGAGAGAGTGGTTCAGCGGCACTCTTGTCTGTGCAGCCAGCACCGCCGCTCTCTCTGGTTATTGCGCTCCACAGGGGTGTGAAGAGGGGCCGCTGAGTGCTTGCTTTTGGGGAGCTGATGGTGGAAAGTAATGGGAAAAAACAGCTCCCATTTGAACTCCAGAGGGCATTCTCCCGGCTACATTCTCAGAAGCCCCGTGGGGTTATATGTGTACACCTGAGGCACGGCAGATTATTGTCATTTCTCTTCACACTACATAACAAAAGTGGTGAATTCCTGCACATCTGAGAACAGGGTGTGTTTGCAAGTGTGTAGAGATTGGGTCATTGGAAGGGGGTGCAATAAGGGGGGTTCGAAAAGCTCTCAGTTTATCAGCCTCTCAGTGGCTTCAGCCTCAGGCCGTACTCTTTTTTTCGGTAAGGGTGGGCGATGTGCGGTTAGCGTTATCATGATAAATTACATGACAATGTGTGTTGTTTGAGCAGATTGTAGATGTACGTAGGGATGGACTTCCCCTACACACTGACTGACTGACTGTATGCTATGAAAGAGAGGTTTACCAGGGGCTCCTATATGATGTGAAATATTGTTATATAAGTATATTAGCGAAAAATTTGGGAAAATGACCAATCCGGGAATGAAACAAGCGATTATCTGCTGAAGTTAAAGGCTGTTGGACTCGACAGCGATCCATCCATATTAAAAACAAACAGTTTTAGTTGTCTCCAGCGTTTAAACCTTGTAACTGCTTCTGTACACATCTGTAAACAATTCTGGATAAATAGACCAATAGAAATGCTGTAAATTACGTGGAAAAAACTCCATTAATAATTCTACATTAACTCTGTGTTTTGGAGATACATGTTTTTCTTTAGACAGCGGCGATATCAGATATAAGATCTTTTCATTGCATTGAGACTGCCATCAAAATATTTACAGGAACAAAAAAGTATACATTATTATATACATATAAATGCTATCCTAAGAAAAGCATGTATCTCCATAATGTATCTCTTTACAGGAGAAGGCAAAAATATTCAAGTCTGAATAGAAGTCAATGTAAAATAAGAGTTTAATTCAGGTAATTTAGAGCATTTCTATTGGTCTCTTCATACGGAGTTAATTACACAGTGTACAGAAGCAGCTACAGGGTTTAAACCGTGGAGAAAACTAATAACGGGCAAAAATGGAGATACATGGTTTTCACTGGACAGCAGCGATATACACTACCAGTCAGAAGTGAACGTGTGCTGATCAGCATCCTAAAAACATTTGATCCAAATGCTGGATGTGTCAGGATGTCGTGGCTGTGGGGTTTCAAGTAGGCCTAAATTGTAGGACTGTGGCTGTGTGTATGTGTGTGTGTGAGGGTGGAAATACCTCTCAACCCCTGCAGCTACAGTAATATAATATACAGTGGATATCTGTGTGTCCCCAGTGTCCTCTTTTATAAAAAACAGAAATAGGGTCACCCAGCATTTGTATAAAAGGTTTTAAAGATTTTAATTACTGATAATTACTACATTACTTTACTGTATATATGTATATAGGGGGTGTTGGGGGGGGATGCTAGGACATTCAACTAAAATACTGTATCTGCATTTTATCAAATGTACTGTAGTTCTCAATACACTATTTAGCATTTATCAGTACTGATTCTAGTCCTAGTTTCTAGTTTAGTTTTTTTTTATTATTATTAATATTCATGTATCAGTCTCAGCATCAACACCAGCAGATACAGTGTGTAAATATTGGATTTCTGTATTGACCCAGAATTCCCATAATGGTTCGAACCTACATAAGACCTTTGGGCCTATAATATGTTCAGGTCTTTTAAACGTTCAAATGGTTCTTCACTCCCATCACACCTCATTTACAAACATGGTTCTTCAGGGAAGGTGTTCTCTTATGGTGTATCCCCAAAGACCAAAGAACCCTAAAAGGGCACCCTGGCCAAAAAATGAATACTGCATCCGTTCACTACAGCTGTTGCAAATATGCTTAACCATCTCTTACTTTGTTTGTGGTGGTCTTCAGAGAGAGATTCAAGGCGATTTAAACACTAGAACTCTCTTCTGCTGGTGCATCTTGAAGGTGGAGGAAACCTGTGAGAAGCTACAGCTGCTTAAATACTGTTTGTATTTATTAGCCTATACAGTAGATCAGTGGTTAGGATAGCAGGCAGGCTAGGTTGAGCGCCACAGGGATTCCCATGGATGACTGTATGATGTATTTGCATACTGGCTGTGCTACATTAGCCCTAGATGTGAGTGCATAAGTGATTAAGTGGGTGCTACCATGCGATGGCCTGCTGCCCTCTCCAGGTGGTATTCCTGCCTTGTGCCAAGTGGTCCAAGATAGGCTTCGGGCCCACGGCGAGCCCCTGATCAGGACAAGCTGATTAGAAGATGGGATGCAAAAAATAAAGAAATGCTGGGTGTTTTGTCAAGAGAGCATTGATGGATGGGAGCAGGTTTTCGCTGTCACGCAAAAACCTTGCATCTCCAAAATAGTGACTTTACAGGAGAAGTGAAAACACCTTTAGAACTGTCAATGGAAGTCGATGTAAATATTTTTTATTCCACATAATTTGGGAGGATTTCTATTGGTCCTGTCATCAATTAATTTGGACACAATGTAAAGATTGTACAACCGCCAGATTCATATTTTGTGGAAAAGTTAAAAAAGACAAAAATGGAGATACAAGGTAAAAGACTTAAGGGATTAAATGCTGCGCTAGAGAGTACTGTGCTAAGCCTTTAGGTGCAATCTTAACAATGCTGGGACTTAAAGAAAGCAGAATTGGCTCTGCTGTATTAAATGTAGTGTGTCTAAAGGTGCCTCCTTTATACCTATCAATCAATAAATCAATAAGTAAAGAAATATTCTGATTTGTAAAAATGTATCTTTGTATAATGATTTCAGCTCAGTTACCCACCTCTGCTCTACGGTCTGGTTTTGCTCCCGTCACTCCATCCTGAGTGTTTGGCAGTGAGCCAGTCCTGTGGCCTCACCTCTCCCAGAGCCTCTGTGACCTTCACACATGTAAATTAGCCACGTGCTTCTGTTGAATGGGAGCGCGCCTGCTACCCTCCCGCCCTCCCTGAAGGAAGAAAAGGGGAAAAAAAATCTTTTCATCCTTGCCACTCTTCCTGCTCCCCTGGGCCTTCCCAAAACCCTCCCGTCCTCAGAGCGGAGAGGAGAGAGCCAGGAAAAGCACGTCTGCAGTCCGGCGGGAGGACAGTGCACAGCGGGCAGCCAAGGAGAGAGCTATATGTTCTCAAGCCCACTGGGGTGGTGTGTGTGTGTGTGTGTACATCTGCTGCTGTTTTAGCATCATGCTACGGACGTTGCGGCTTATGCTTTTCTCTTGTTTCAGGTCGTGTGGTGTGAACAGTTATGAAATAAGGAGTGTGGGCATGCAGTCATAATCTAGTGCTGTATAATAATGATGTGCATTACTGTACAATATGCAGTACTGTGTAAATCACCTTAGTCAGTAGGGCTGTGTACTGGCAAGAACCTGGCGGAAAAAAAAACACACCATGATATGCATAAAATCTGAGTAAGTAAGTAAATACAACACAGCTACACTATATGGACAAAAGTATTGGGACACCTGCATTTGAATTGTTTCTTCTCAAATCAAGGGTATTAAAAAAGAGCTTATCCTGCTTTAGTTGGAGTTGATGTCCACTCTACTGTCCAGGAAAGCCTTTCTGCTAGATTTTGGAGGAGCATTGCTGTGAGGATTTGGTTGCATTCAGCGACAGGAGATGTAGTTAGTGTAGTAGTTAAGAGGTTAATGCCTATTAACCACCCCAGCTCATCCCCATCTCTCCAACCCATCCAAAAAGTACTCGATAGAGCAACATCCATCATTCCAGAGAACACTCCTGTTCCACTGCTCCTCAGCTTAATGCTGGGGGGCTTTATACCCCTCTAGCGTATGTTTCATGTTTATCTGCTCCAGAGAGTCCCATTCTATTGGCAGTACTTCTTCTGTGTGTGTGCATTTGTCTCAGCAATGGGTGCAACTTAGAAGTAGCTAAAAGCCCTCATTAGGAGGGGCGTCCACAAACATTTGGACATACATTTTCTGCCACTAATCTTTATCAGACTCTTAAAAGATCCGTTTAGACATTGTTATAGTACTACCATAGTGCCTTTTTGTGTGTGGGGGCTGTTTCCCACCCTTACCTTCCTTTCCCACCAGATCCTTGGTTTGCCCACTTCGGTCAAGCAGGGTGACAGGCTTTGTGCTCGCCTGGACTCGTGATTGTGTAATTTGAAAGTGACAGGCATTGATTAGCCTGACTGGCCGTGTATAAAGGTGTTGATTTAGGATGCTTGCGTGAGAACGGCTGATGTTTTCAGCCACGTCTGGCTATGAAGCCTGTCATTTTCGGGTCTGCTGTCAAGTCACTGCATTTTCAGATGGAACAGAACAGAACTCGGCCTGGAAATGCTTCGTTTTCTAAGCCTGTAGACGGGAGATTAAACGCTGATGATATTTGCGTTGTTGATGAAAAAACGTCACAGGAGCAGTGCTGTCAGCTTTCTTGGATATGTCATGTAGGTTTTACTCTGTGTAATGATACACTCGACTCGTAGCTTCATTCAGATCTCAGCACGGGGTTCTCGATTTCAGATCCCCTCAGTTTTTTGTACGAAAAAGAAAGGAAATAATGACTGTATCCATATTTCGGGCAGGTGAGACTGGAGGTGAGCCTGAGACTGGAGCTGTAAGGCAGGTAGAGTTGGACCACAGGACCACTTATATATATATTTATACTATTTTTAATTTTACTTACCATCTCAAAGTAGGCTTTTGTACTCGAACACTCTACTGTCCTACAGGACGAACACACAGCCAGCAACAACACATCACACAGAGCGAGTGTGTGCTGTATCAGGGTAGATTTGTAACAGCTTTATCAACACCCATCTCTAAAGACGTTAAAGTGCGAGCAGATGCTACAGATTTCTTTATTTACCAACATTATAACACATGCCCTTTGTAGCCTGTTGTTAAAGTAAATGATTTGTCCATTAAAAGCCATTTTATGCTGGTAAACGACACTGTACCTGTTCCAGACCTGGCTAGAGCGCCACCTAGAGGTTGAAAATGCTGTTCTGCTGCACCTGTAACTCCGACTTTATTGATGATGAAACATTTTTGATAACTGATAATATCATCTAATATATATGTATGTATGTGTGTGCGTATGCATGTATGTATGTATGTATGTATATGTGTGTGTATGTCTCTGTGTATAAAACTACAGTTTTATGCTCTAATATTATTCATTTAATTTTTTTTGTGTATTGTGTATTTGATGTGTATTTGAATTTCCTATTTCTTATTTTTATATACATTGTTCCCTTTCCAAGCTTTAAAATGTAATAAAATGTCAATCACAAAAAATAGCCTTAATCACTAATACATTATATGGACAAAAGTATTGGGACACCTGCCCAATCATTCATCGTTTGTTCCAATATTAAGGGTTTTGTGTTAAGATTTTACCATCATACTAAAGCCTGGATAGTTTAAAAAAGGCCTTTTGTGTTTAGGAGCTTAATTTACAAAAGTGTCTTAAGAAAGAAATTCTTCATCGATTTTCTTGTAAAAATAAGTATTCTTAAAAAAATCTTCTCAGAAATGTTTGGATTTTTCTTACATGTTCTTACCTTTCATTAAGGAAAGCTTCAAAGAACAGTTGGTGTTCTCAAAAATATACTTGACTAAGACATGAAGAAGTCAGAAGTTTAGCTTTTAAAATGATCAGTTTAAATGGTTGAATTACCAGAATTAATGTCTAATTTAATGGGAAATAAAAGTGGACATAATTCTGCTGTTAGTGTTGTTTGTGTCTACATAAGGAAAATTCACTTCTAGCTCTAAAAAAAAAAGTTTGAAAATCGCTTAATTTAATTCTGTTAGTTTCCTCTCTCTCCACTGCTCAGATTTCTCGGAGAATGGCGAAATTAAAAATGTTGTTTTGCATTCTTTATGATAAGCTGTGAAGTGTGATATAAAAGGCTATGTTACCACTGGCATAAATAAGAAAACGACGAGTGTCTTAAAAAGAATTTAGTGTCTTAAGTGTCTTAAGAAGACTTTCTTAAGAGAATATTTGAGGATTTGTTTGGAGAACTGCATTTATGAACATTCTTATGAACTTCTTAAGGTTTATCTTAAGATCCTCCGTGAGTTTTTTCTTCTTTTCTTTCTTGCTTGTGTGAATCCGGCCCCTGGTTCTCCACCTCAGTCTGTATTGCTGTCATAGCGTTAAACAGGGAGAGCCTCTTGTTGGGTTCCTCCTGTCATGAGAAATCATGAGTTGTAGTATTGGTGATGCCATGGTCAGAAGAAAGCTTCTGTGAAATAGTGGGGATTTTTCATTGTATTACGTAGCGTTGAGTGGCAAACTTCCAGATGTTTGCACTCCCTCTCATTGTCCCATCAATTGGTCCATACTGATTTTAGGGAGTACAAGTTGTTGCCCTATGAATGAATGTTATCCCACTGATGGTTCCAACCTCATAATCGTTAAATTATAAGCAATGCTTCAGTTAAATACTAACAAAGCTGCATGTTGTCAGTGTAAACGGATATTATTATTATTATTATTATTATTATTATCAGTCCTAATTGCATCATTTTGCACATCAGTGTACTTGTATCCTCCTGCTCAGCTACACAGCTCATACCATTGGCTTGTATCAATGCCGTTCCCAGTGTGCTGGAGTAATATCGCTGCTAGTGCCTGGATGTCAGCTTCCACTCTTTTATCAGACTGTTCCTGTGCTTCATGCACTGAGGCAGCTCTATTTGTAATCAATAGGCATGTTAATCCATAGACGTCTGTGGCTATATTTATATGCCGATGATTATATGAATATATGTCCAGCTGCTTCTCCATCATGAAACAGTGAGAAGATGAGACAGTGCCAGTTATTAGGCCCTGAGTCGGTACAATAGAATCAGCCTTTCAGTGCTCCTACTGCATTTAGCAGCTGTCAGGGTGAATAGAGAAACAAAGGCTTCTTTTATTTCACTTAGAAGGAGAAGGACGTGCGTCTGGTCTTTTGATGAACCACCATTTGCATTGTAGGATAAACACGCAAAGGTTACTATAATGTCAACTGTATGTCAAAGGGTTCTCTGTTTACAGTTGTGTAGATCACATTACCATAATCAATAGTTTGCGTAGCTGAAGTGCTTTGTTTCCCCTGTGGAAAACCAGGCCTCTGTTTTTTTTTGTTTTTTTTTTAAGGTGCTGCTGCGTCTCCATTTTGAGCTGAAATTGATGTGTCAGAGAGATGACACCCATACACTTGTGAGCTTTTAGCTAAATTAAGACGACTCCTGGAGAAAAGCTTTTCACGCCAAGCACAATGCATTACAGTCCTCCGCTGTCGGAGTATCGTATATTTCCCTCCCTCCTCCACCTCCTCCCCCTTATCCTTCACATAGCTGCTGCTTTTAGTTGGAGATCTTGCGAGCTCTGCATTGTGTGAGAAAGACTAGAGGTGTAAGAAAATAGCGATACACCTGAGTATCGGGATATTATGGTCTGCAAATAGGAGTGAAATGACTGAAATCAGCCACCAAATTAGTTGGCCGCTAATCGAAACCCTTTCACTAGTGAGTTCTGGCTGTTGGAGTTCTTTTGGCACGAGCACTGTGGAGTCCTACAGGTTAATCGTCATCTGTAGAGTCCTGAGAATTTTTTTCTTATATTAATACAGCAGTTCCTTTATAAATGTAAATAAAGAGGTGGCACCTTATGACTTTGATTGATGTACTTATGTACTTTACTGGATCTGAATGATATGCTTTAGAATATAAATGTATATAATTTTTATGTATATAATAATATATATATATAAAACTCACGAGGCTGGAGTTATTCTTCAGCTTTTTACTGGAATTTTCTGCTCCACCTTAAACGGGGCAGAACGTAGGGCTTCTGCGTGTAACTGCAGTGTTACTTAAGGGTGGTATATAGATGTAATGCAACATCACACACAGGCCGTGTCAAAATTAAAGTCACTAATACAACCAAACAGATCAATTCAAAATATACCCTGTCAAAATAAAAGTCACTAATACAAACAGACCATGTCAAAATAAAAGTCACTAATACAAACAGATCAATTCAGTATAAAAGTCACTAATACAAGCAGACCATGTAAAAATAAGTCACTAATACAAAAACAGACAGTGTAAAGATAAAAGTCACTAACACAAACATACTAACAGACTGTGACCAAAAGTTACAGTAAAAAAAGTTAAATTAGTACACACAATCTAACAGACATTGGTTTATGAATAATACACCATATTAAAAGTATTATATTAAAAGACAAAAGTTTTGGGACACTGTTCATTCATTATTTCTTCCGAAAACCAAGGGTATTAAAAAAGAATTGATCCGTAACAACAAAAGCGAAACAAGACCTTCCACTAGATTTTGGAGCATTGGTGTGAGAATTTGATTGCATTCAGTAACAAGAGTGCTATTAAGGTTAAGATGTTGGATAATCACCATCCCACTTCATCCCCAGTTTCCCAACTCATCCCAAAAATATTGGATGGAGCAC
The DNA here is from genome assembly GCF_030463535.1 of Salminus brasiliensis. Taxonomy (NCBI): domain Eukaryota; kingdom Metazoa; phylum Chordata; class Actinopteri; order Characiformes; family Bryconidae; genus Salminus; species Salminus brasiliensis. The sequence continues at coordinate 6,926,585 of NC_132887.1, forward strand.
CATCCATCATTCCAGAGAATACAGTTCCACTGCTCCACAGCTCAATGCTGGAGGGCTTTATACCCCTCAAGCCCACTCCTAACATTAGGCATAGTGCCAATAGGTTATCAATGCCTTTATTAGAAGGGGTGTCCACAAACATCTGGACATATAGTGTAGTTTACATTGCAAAGACTGGAATCGTGATGCATATTGTATCACTGAGTTCTTGCCAGTTCACAGCCCTGATGAAGATGTTTTTTGGGAGAGCCTGTAATGAACTCAGCACACTGAGCTGCTTCACATTGGGTTGTGCCACCTGTGCACAATGCTAATCACACTGAGCGCCGTGGTGCCGTCCCGGCTGGGTGACTGGCTTGTCTCTGGCCAAGCTGCAAGAGTAGTGTGGAAAACTCCAATTAACTCGCTTTACCCCCTTAGCAACTTTTCCTGTTCCCTGCTAAATGTCATCAGCTCACTGTCCTTGTTGGCATTGTCCTTTTCCCTGACCTTCCCTCAGCCTATCAGCGGAGTACCATCATTCAAGTCATTAAGCATTAATGATGAATTGTTTCATTATGTCAGTGGAGGAGAAAAAGCGATTCAGTCCAATTAGTGGTAATTAAGAGCTGTAGGGGCCAAGAGCACATCGGGAGCGGAGCTGAGGTCCTGGAAGAGCGTTTCTTTGGAAAGTGACATGAGTTTGCAAGTCACAGGGTCCGTGCTGACGCCCCTTGTTGACCTCGCCAAGACCCAGCCAGCTCCTGCCTGTTAGCACGGTGGAAGCAGGGAACGAATGAGAAGGGCTGCTGTCCTGATGGAGACGTTCACCCTCAGACTTGCAGACTAGCCTGTATTTGTGACGATGGGTGGGTGAGTTGCACTGGAGGGTGGGTGAGTTGCACTAGTGGGAGGGTGAGTTGACTGGAGGTTTGAGGTGTCACAGTGATGGCTGTATCTTATCCTTATTTGTCCTTCTAATAAATGCATGTTCAGCTTGTCTGGTCCCTGTGGAGAAGTATTGCCAATAGAATAGGACCCTCTGGAGCGTGCCTAATGGAAAGCATGGGCTAGAGGGGTCATAACGCCCCCCAGCATTGAGCTGTGGAGCAGTGAAAGAACTGTGTTCTCTGGAGTGATGGTTGGTGGAGCTCCATCCAATACTTTTGGGATGAGATTGGAGGGTTAGGGATCATCCAACATTCTGACCACACTAACGCTCTTGTCACTGAATGCACAGTTTAAAAAAAAATGCCATTGATTTCAGAAGAAACATTGAATGAGCAGGTGTCCCAATACTTTTGTCAATATAGTGTCGTTAGACTGGGTTGCTCCAATCTTTGCACGCAACTGTACTTTTATATGTAAAATACAATTTGGGAAATTGGGACTGATTAGGTGTGGATATCGATCAGGCCCTACTGGGTGTCTACTAGGTGCGAATTCACTGAGTTTCCCCAATAATGGCTGCTTTGGGCTGGAGGATATACGCTATGTGTGCACAGGTGTTTGAAGAGGAGATTCACTAGAGTTAACTCTTATAGCCCCCGAAAAGGAAGTCAGTCTATGTTGCCTGATTGTAAAATGAAGATCAGGGTGAATTTAGTGTCTCTATTTGACAGCACTGGTGGTTTGTTGTCACAAGGGAGTTTATGCAGCATTTTCCATATTAATACATTCCTCAGGAGACCATTCCAGAATGCACGCCTTTCCATTATTAGGTCCGAGCGTGGTTTAGACATGTTGATGTGTTTGCGGCCCTGTTTGTATGCGTGCCCGCGTTGCATTATTTCTGCATGCGCCGTGCATGCTCCCCACATCCATTCCCATCGGCTTTCTTCCCTCAGCGTGTCACGTGTCCCCACTGGGCTAAACTCTGGGTCCTGTGCGCATCAGAACCCATTACGCATAATGGCCTTCCCGCACGCATGTCATTCTCTGCATGTTATGACACTTATTTTATGACTGCTTACATATCAAATATTTAAATAAACAGAATAGGGGCTGGCTGCTGCCGGAGGGGAGAGCCATTCATTTCCAGGCGCGCAGCCGGCGAAGATAGCAAGTGGGTCGGGGGGGTGGGGGGGTGTGTGTGGAGCGGAAGGAGGGAGGGAGGGATGGAGTGAGGCGGTGTGCGTGTGCGAGACACGGGGAAGAGAAATGCTTCGCTTGGCTCCAATCAAAGTGGTGGAGGACGTTTTTTCGCTTACGCCCGGCAGTGGCGGCGGCAGAGCCATCCGTCAGCGTTTCTGCCGAGCAGGGGACGGCCGGCCCCAGTGGCTCATAAAACGCGGCCTGCCGTCGCACGTGAATATCAATTGCGCTCCGAGGAGAGCAGACGACAGGAGAAAGTGGAATGAAACAACAGTGTTTTCCCCCTTTCTGTCCTCGTCTTCCTCTCTTT